>NW_019214106.1:131226-175749 GCF_002532875.2 Varroa jacobsoni
ATGGGGTACGCTATTATTGTCACATATTCACTATTCAATGTATCACTATAAATAAATGTGAGATTTGGGTTAGAGAATAACGGTAGCTAATTAAATGTGAACTCCGGGTTTCAATGTAGATCTTAGAATTTTTAACAGGTTATAAGTGTCAACGCTCAGGATGCTGGTTTTCAGAGCGTAAATACAGAAGCCCTCAGTCTAACAAGAAAACGAATTTGTAAGTACATACGCAGGTAGAGTTCGTGTTTGTCTGTCATCCATATGGCCTTGCTAAAAATAAGCAGTTAAAACGTTGATGCTTTTACTGAACTACCTCTATTCAGCGAGCCAAATATGCCAGTATATCGAGGAATGTTTCCATGAGCGCGAAATCAGTGGAACCTAGAATCTAACCTGGTCTCCCTTATCACCCTTTTCTCCGCGCTTCCCGCGTTTACCTCGTGGCCCCTGCAACAAAGAGCGCTAAATTAAATTTATATGTCTACACTTTACTTATATCTTTGATGGGTCGTATTTATACATAACATTTCGTATAAAATATTATTTATACTGCCTCAGGATAACTATATTTGGTACTACTTGAAACCAGTAATTAACAATCTATCTAATCTGCAACTAATAGTAAAAATTTTGATTCTTGTGTATTTTTGAATACATATATGGTCGTGCGTTCCTTCGGTTTCACTTGTCGCTAAGACATGACTGTAGTGCATAGGTACGTTTAATGAATAAGCGCTAAATGGCTGAATACTGTTTAGCAATCTAACCAGGCTTTCAAACTCCATTGATGTGTTGGTTTGATGTGTTTTGGCTTATATTGAGAGGGGTGAATACCCTGATTTACGAGAATAATTTGCATAACTACTCTACATATTGAGATGACAAAATGTATTAAGCATCAGTCACCAAAGTTATCCTTCACTGGTACGTTACTAACCTAGCCTTTGTTATTATTGAAATTGATTTCCATATTTTATACAATAGGTTCGTCATTCCATAGCAACTCGCTACACTCAAGCAACATCATAAGTTTCGCTTTAAAATTCATTGAAGCCAATTTCATGAATTTTGTTAACTTCATGTTGATATTTCAAACAGAAGCTCAGACATTCTTCAGTTGACTGACTGAAATTAGCAATAATGTATAAAAAATTCATAAAACCGTTTCACTGTCACAATATGGCACCTTCCAACAACTTCGAACTATCAGTTAAATCTTGCTTACATCTACGCGTAAGTACGGGAGGCAATCGTAACCTACTACCTAGAGAGGAGAGGATAATCATTACTAAATCTTTTCCACGATACTTTAGAAAAAGACGGTATAAAAATATAAAAAGTAACAAGAGTGTTTTGAAACGTTCTTTTTTGCCTTTACTCCTCCTTTTTATCTATACTACTTTTATCTATCATTAAAACGAGCCCTCTCTCGGTCATGAGCTGGTTGTAAATTCATCTTGTGGTAGCCGATATTTTACCTCAGGTTCAAGTTGCCAGGATGGAAATTTTTGGTAATTCTCGACACCACACTACGTTTTGCCTTTTGCTGAAATCAAAAGGTGGTGATGCAGCCCAGAATAGTTGTTCTATGTACAATGTGGACTCAATTTCCGAGCAGACCGCATAAGAGTTGTTCATAATAATGGTATTTTGAAACTGCAAAATGCACACCGCCCCAGTCGACCATTTAAGGAACATGGGGGCTGCTTAAAAACATTTTTGAAGGAAAGAACACAAGCCGGCCTCCTTATAGCCTCTAAACATGTCTCTTTTCACCGAGCAACACACAGCAAAACAGATTCCAACACATTATTGCTACAAATGGAGGGCGTCGGTGTTTCTTCTTAACATTAAGAAGAGAAAAACAAAGTTGTGGGTTCCGGGAGATACGCCTAAGGACTGAGTTGAATTAGATCTCCATCCGAAAGAGGCCAGGACTTGTGTTTGGTGGGACTCAGTAGATATTACGCACTCAGAATGATATTTCTAAGAGTATATTCAATAATAAAGAGGGCCCACAGACAAATGCTTAAGCATCAGTCCTGGAAGTTTCTGGCGAGACGAAATAAATTGACCGAACGATAAGAAAAGGTCGTAGAAACCAGTAACGAATATATAATAAATAAGATTAATCATACATAATAAATTAACTTAATTTTTGTTCGGTGAGTAACTGCCATTACTTTCTGATCAAATTAATATGCAGTATTTCAGTTAGGATATACACAATTCAATTAGGATGTGGTTATAATTGATTAATTTCACGGAGTTTAATTCTGTTAGAATATAGTGAGATAGAAACAGCCAAGATGTCGTAGCTTAAGTCAGTAAGCTTTTCAGCTTAGAGCTCTGCTCCACAGCCCACACGGTTATAATTTTATTATTAACCCCAAGATTATGTAATTTGTATGTTACTATTAAACCGCTCATAAAGTTAACTGCGTACAGCATCGAAATAGTGGTTGTGGTTACTGTATATTGCTAAATCCTTTACCTTACTAACAAATTGCTTTAAATTTTGGCGAGTAGTTAAGTAGCATTGTTCATCATCTAAATGCTTTTCATGAATTCTTTCAGCTGAAAATGAGGTCAATTACAAGCTTTTTGAAAATGACGCGCGCAAATAGTTATTGGGCCACGGGCTTATAACTGTCAATGTTAGACAAAATTTTTTTGGGCGAGTGTGACAGCTAAGAAGCGAGAGCAACAAGATGCAATACGTTCCTTATAATTGCAATATTATGCAGAGGAGCTTGACCAAAGCTGAGATAAGCTTTCTGCAAGTGATCGAAGGACGATCATAATGGTGCAACATTTCAATCAAAAATCTATTGATTCTCTTCTCACAGACACGTGTATTCGTTAAAAAAATGGTTGTACATCAGTTGCCTATGCGTATGCAATTATGGTTTTTAGTATTTCAATATTTTGGGGTTTTTTTTTGTGAATATGAGAGTGAAAAGCAAAACCGCAATATTGAACATAGGATCATACAAATAATCAGCACTGCAACATGCGCTAAAAATAATGGCTAAGAGACTAAGAACAAGCGAACTCTAATGACCTGACAGTCCTCATTGCAACGGAATGTAATCCCCAACATGGTCCAAAGTAACCAAGATATTGAACGTTATTGCTTTCTAATTAAAGGTGGATAAATCATCTGCTAAACAAAAATTAATGACATTCATGCTAAAAGTTAGAATAAGATTAATCAGTGACAAGGTTTAATTAATCACTCTGGTACGCCCTTTCGCTAAATGTAATAGCTTGCCTAAGAAACAAATACTAATAAAAAAAAATAATCAAATAAGGAATTATCGCTAATGGTGGCACTAAAACAAAATAATTTAACGTTCCCATTGATACAAAAACTATATGGACTTTGCGTCCGTTGGCAGTACAAAACCTATGAGTTTCGCGCCAGAATTAACAGGAAGTGCTTCACAGTACATTAAAAGATTATTCACAATCCCGAACGGAGTCCTTGAACTACGACTTCGTAGTGAATATTATAGCGGCTGAATTTATCGCGCAGAAGTTTGAGAATAATTGGTAAATATCGAGTTTATATGTAAAATGGAAATCATAGAGTGGTGCTTCAGTCCAATTAGAATAAAGAATAATTTTATAAATCCAAAATGCCTTTTTATGGAGTATTTCCGTTCTTTAAATTTCGACTTATCGGCATTGATTCATGTGGACACTCTTTCCATCACTATTCTCGATGATTTAGTGCAAACAGGACAACGGCTTGTGTAAGGTCAGCAACAAAGAGGCTAGCTGAAGAGTGACCTGATGTACAAACAAGTGTGAACAATCATCATAGAACTTAAATGCGTAAAAAATTAGTGTGAAGGGTATTTTCTTCTGGTTGGATACCGAGGACAGACTAGATTCGAAGGTCAGGCACTTCAATTGAAGTTCTTACATCCTTAGACTCGCGGAGTAGGACAGACCACTGGTCACAATTCCTAATTCTACATCGTTTTTTCATCCATCCGCAGACTTACGATGCAGGATCAAGGGATCGAGACATATTGTAGCTATTGAGCACAGGAGAACTACGTTGCGTCTGTCATTTGGCTGGTGGGCATGTGTAAAGCAAGAACCACGCTATCAACAGCAACTGAGAAACGCACAGTATACAAATTGCCGTCAGACAGCCTTTGCATTCTTTTATGTTAGGTAGGCTACGTTTGATCACAAAGAACATGAATAACGTTTCCTTTTTTACCTAAGAGGTTCTTACCTAAGAGGTATACCTAAAATAAACCTAGGTTCTTACCTAAAATACCTAAGAGGTATTTTTCCTTGATCTTAATCTAGTTAGCATTTTCAGCTCGCACTATACCCCGGCGGAGCTAATTAATTATCATGCACACAGGCGTTCCAGTAGTCGTTTGTGATATTGCAATCTGACCTTTATAGGACATAGAGCAGTTGCACTGAAGAATCGCATATATATCATATTATTAACTCTTGTTTATTCTCTTATTCATTCTTTACTTCAGCTATTGCTACTAGTTCCACAGAATCTTCAGCTGATTGAACTCGTCATTCAAGTCATTAGTGTTGCTGAACCAAGTTTGGATCAAAAATCAACCTTCACCGTATATTCGCTAGGCTTCTTCCTATGATGGAGTCGCCGGATGGCACAAACGTAGGTATAACATGAACACACAACAAATATCGTAGAGGTTCGGCTGTTCGCGAAGTTTTCGTTCTATTCCACTACGAAGGTACGGGATCTAAATTAAGTAGTCCCAGACTGGCGCTCTATTTTAATTGCTTCTTCAGACAAGAGTGCGCATGAAATGACTTAACGGATGCTATAACCGGATAATCGCAACGGGATAACAGAATACAACAGGATTGAATGTGTTAACTTGAAGCTTGGGGTGACATGAATCAAATTTGTTTTTATTAGGACACGCTGATGAAATAGGTGCAAAAAAAACAAATTGAATGATGCAGAACAAATACAACGGGGTAACTATCCATGTGCGTCACAGTCTAAATCAAACTATATACATCCACAGCTAAATATGTGCACGGGGAAACCTATAGATCCGACTAAATACGTATATACTCTATGTTGTCACATCTTGTGTTGCCGTTATGCATTCCGTCAAACGGTTGGCCTTCAGCACGAAAGTGTGTAGACACCTGAATTCGAACCTACAACGTGTCCCTAATATTAGCAGGAAAATACATCACCCACTGATCTTTCGGGACTTGCATATCGACTCCGCATAATGGTCGGATTTTGCTGATTTTTCTAGGTGTAAAGCATTTCACCCCAGAAAGAGTTGTGCGTAAGATAAAGCTGGTTTAATGAATACTTTTTTCCTGAAAGGTGAAATTTCCGTTTATACAGAGTGTAATGATAATTTGAAAAACTTGGCCACTTCAGAGATTTTCATGAGCTTACCTAGAATTTTGTCCTGTCCAGCTCTAAAAAATGGCGCAACACTAATTTTGGGAAAAATTTCGATTTTCATTTTATTTATGATTTAATCGTTGAGTGGTTGAAATGGATAATTGATGACACATGAAAAATCTGAGCTCATTTTTCCCCAGTGTGCGATTACTTTTCCTGGGGGCAGCCACATATAAGGAGCGTGATACTGCTTTAGTTAACTCTCTAAATGGTTGATAGAATATGCACAATTTCAGCATAGTTTGTATGATTCACACTCTTCGAATAGATAAATCCTTTTTCCGAGTGGTAGGATTAATTGAAATTGGAAAACAGAAGAAATGCGACAGCGTGTTAGATTATAACATTGATCCAATTGAACATCGATAATTGCTGTGGAAGGGTACGAGGCTATGTGCAGACTTGTGCTATGTGCACGGCAGAAACTTAGTTTTACACGCACAAGTTATGCAGGCGCGCGGTTTTATATCAGCGTTTTCAAAATCGAGTTCAGTTATTTTTTCAAGGAACGAAATACATATCTTAACGGCTTAATCACAATAAAATAAAAAGTTATTACGGCACTCTAATAGTGAAATGTAATTATTGCAGTAGAGTAACGAATCACTATCAGAACAAGGTAATGGAATAACTGTAACACGATTTTAAAACTAAATTAAATTAAAATAAATAACACATTGTAAATAAATAAATACAGAGTGCCGCGTCCGATTTTTGGCTCCCTTATTCGACTTATCAATGTCAAAAACCCAATTTATCCGAGTAACAATAATCTGAATTGCAACGTGATTTTGAAAAGGCTTTTAGGAGAATTTAGAATAAAAGTCAATCAGGAAGTTAAGTGTAATATGAATCAAATTCGTTCATATTAGAACAGGCCTATGAAAAATTTGCAAAAAGATAACGGAGTAGGTGAGACAGGGTAATTTCAACGGTATAATTGCTAAATTATCTCATAGTTTACACTAGACTGGATGTAACGTCAGTGAATTACCTGATTAACTAATGTTGCACCTATCAGTTAAATCAAATTAGAGTTAAATCAAGGACAACACAGGCGCAAAGTCCGCTTTGGTCCACCGATCTGTGTTTACTACTGGAATTCTGTGTTTGCTTATTCGTTCAATAAAAATGTAACCCTTAAAGTAACCAGATCGGGTGGATTAATTTTTAGCTGGTCGCTAGAGTTTTTTAGAGTAAATTGATATTAGATTATGCCGGCTGATATGATTAATCTTTTATTTGAACGATTTTTTTTGAGAAATATTTTTGTCTGAGAGAAATACTACAATATCCAGAGATTTTCTATGTGCCGCACTATTGACGCTACTTCCTTACACCAGTGAACGAAATTCGATGAACTGAATAATACAAAAATGCATCTTCCTATGGCGAAGATTAATATTTAGGCGTGAAAAAGACCAAAGCCGGAATGTAGTGGCCTTTTTGTTTAGGGAGCACTAGAATTAATATTTTTTACTTAGAAGGTTATGCAGAGAATATTTCTTGGTGCTCGATGAGCTGAGTTTAAATGGTATCATCATCTATATATACAAGATGAGAAAGTGAAGCTAATTTTCTTTAATTTACTACCAGATAGAATTGTCAAAATGTCTTAATATGGCAACAGATGAAAACCTTATGTAGGGAAGCCTTAATATGCCGAAACACATCCCATATAAGAGACGTAACTATTTATTAACATGATGAAAAATTATAAAGCAATTCTTGGTTACAACAACTAGAACATAAAATCAACTCTAGTTGTGTTTAATATGTGCAACTTCTGATTATTAAAACAAAAGATAAAAATCCTTAAGCCTTAGTAACGTTCCGGAAGCAACGTTAGTTTCCATTTAACACAGTATTGATAAATATACCTTGCAGAAAATAAAAAGATATCTTAAGCTTGTCTAGAACCAAGCCTGGCGCATCCAAGCTTATTTTGCCCCAAAAACAGGATCTGTAGGTTAGTTGACTTTTTAATCGCAAAATGTATTAGAAGTCGATCATTTGGCTAGAATCCACATAATACGTCCCACTTTTCTTAATTTGAATGTTCGCAAAAAAAGATAATTTCCATCGGGTTTAGTGCAAACGCCAGAAGATAGGCACACATTTTCTTTGAAGAAATATATGACTTTTGAACACTTTTATAATTCATAGATATTCGCTTTCATTTTTTGTTGAAATTGTTGAAAATTAAAATGCCAACGCTGAGATTAGAGAACGGATTATTTAGAATACCAAAATGGGGTAAGTATAACAAGGTATCCAGATTACCAGAATGTAAGAGCACAAATAACCAAGCTAGATCTTTGAGGTCTAGGAGTGTTTTATACTTATGCACCATCCTGAGGTTGGCTCTGCATGCGCAGGCGAATTACAACTTGTTTGGGCTTATACTAACTATTTTAAGATCTAGATTAACTATTTCTTCAAACGAAGAATGCGTTGACGAATTAATGCCAACGAAATAACGGGACAACTGCAACGGGATAAGTGTTTGTGTACGAAAGTTTATATTAAAATAATTTTAATGGCAAGCAATTAAATAAATAAAATCAATAAACGTCAAAACAGACGCTTGGTGTTTCGATCCAATGGTAAATAAAAAAAAATTGTTTTCCATAACTGACTATTATCTGTCTCCTCTATGACATGCTTAGTATTATCTCTCTACCACTGCTTCAAAGACTTACAAGAATTTTCAATAAGCTTCAATACGAGCAATCTCGAGATACTGGCAGGAGAGATGAATACTATATTTATCCTCCTTCTTATTACTTGATTTTCCTAGAAGGTCAAAGGGTTTTATGCCAGGTTTTTATGTGGGTGGCCTGGTTAGTAAAAAAAAAACCTTACCACTGCACCCTCGCCCAGATTGCCGATGCGAACATAAAAATCGGTACATTGAGTATCATTCTGATCGATAAAGAAACTGATTTTTTCTCAACGATTTATTGGTTTTTCCCATATATTACAATATTTTTGTTCGTTCTACAAACGCATGCCTCTTCTCTTGCAAAGTGAAAGAATGGTATGTGCCATTTGTACCTTTAAAACAGTTGAAATTTTTAGAGTGTATATAAGATGACTATAAAAAAGAATGAACTATATTATTAATTTAAAAAAAACATCGAAACTTCAAAGTGTGGCCAAAGGAAAATTTTTATCGGCAATTATATGTGGGTAATGATGTCGAACTCGGTGAAGCAAATGAATATTAAATGTTTCTTAAATCATATTGCTACCCATATTTTTTATATTTTTAAATATCATTTACACAAACATAATTATCCTAATTTATATTTATGGATGGCATGTAATTATACAGTTAGCAATAGTATGACAGGCACCTGTAATTAATGATCTATTTAAGTGCGCTACGTACGCTAGTATCGATCATAAGACTTTTAATTGGCAGGTTGCCAATCAATTGAATTGTATTTATTCACCTTTTCTGGTGGTATCAACCGCTGCATATATACAGGTTAACAACACAATCACAATTGGAGTCAGTATAAGAGCACTAAATCACTTCACGTCATATGGATTGCAAACACCTATTTTAATTAAATTCGAGTAATTTGCTAGCCAATTTTAAAGATGATAATAGGCAGCGGCGAACAGCATGATATATACCAGTTTTTCCCCATATTGGAGCATTTAGATATGTGATCAGGCCCGTGGAAGCCCTGATCGTTCTAGTACTTAGAATGGAGCTCATAGATGACAATGCGACTCATAAGTGTAGATTTAACCCGTTTGCCCTGTTTCATTCACTATTCCTCTGCGCATCCAAGTCAAAAAATACCCCATCAATCTGCGTCAATTTGTATTCCTAATTTTCAAAATTGGTCCTAAAGATCCATATTATTGGGATTTCGAGATAGCGATGCAGGTCTTAAATGAACTTTGGTAAGTTGGCTAGGAGTGCTAGGAGTTACGGCGATTGCGGATCGTGATCCCAGTGCTCTTTGTAAAAAAAGAGGCTTTCATGCCATTTAGTTGCTTGCGCTTCTGAACTGTGTAATCTACCTAAATGATATGCGTCTCGCATGCTACGGTAAGCCACAAGGTCTCGGGGTTTTGCTTCTGAATATCAGCGTGTTTTTCTTGCAAAAGTTTAGACTAATTCTTAGACCGTTACATGAGCCGGGCTAAATACTTCTGTACCTGGAACTTGCCATACTCGCACACTACCCGTATTGCTCATGCAAAGTTAACTTCCGTATATCTTTCCAGCATAAAAGCGCCGGCCAGAAACAATTGACAACCATTTTTTATGATATTTTATAGCCTGCTGAGAAGAGCTTAAGTGAGACTTTAATAGGCAGAAGGGTAACCTCATTACACTCATGGAAGAACAGCGGAACCTTATGTCATACACCCTAAGTCACCTACTTATGCCTACACAAACTATGGGTCCATTGCGTCACGCAAACATATATAGAGGTAACCTCTTTTTGTATTTGTTGATATTCTAGAAAGAACGGACGCTCGTTCTCGTTGACAATTATTTTGCATGCGTTTTTATCTGCCTTTAATCGTAAATGAAAACAGTGAGCAACTAGTGATACCGTTGAAATTAGTGGTCATTCTGCAAAGTATTTTTTCAATTTAGCTAGAACCGCTTGACACTAAAACCATGTTGAAGGTCCATGTGGTGAAGCTCAGTTTGAATACATTATTGGCATCGCATTTAGTCATATTCACGCTGGCCAGACGTAACTATGCGGTAAACTGCTATAGTGCACCTGATTTATTATTTCGGTACTGTAGCGGTACTATGTTGTTTTACCCATTATCGACGTACTATGTTCAAAGGTGTCGGTTTTGACGTCCGGCATCGCCGTTAAACAGTTCATCAGACGGCTCGCTCCCAGCACAAAACGAGGTGTTTGGGCCAGGGTTCGAGCCGAAACTATAACGTGTCTTTAAAATTAGCAGACAAATACGTTACCCACTAAGCTATCATAGAAACTATGAACAAAGGCTTGCTTGGTCACATACATAATGAAAAGCAATAGCTGCTGAAGTAGCAACTAATATAAGAACGGATAATACCACGTGATAGTGGTACTTACACGAAATATTGAGAACAGGACTGTTTGTACAATAAGGCCATCTTGGGTCGTCTTTTACTAGCATATGTCTGCCTTTGTTTTGTAGCCCCTTTTTGACATCTACAGTTAAACAAGTGGAATAAACTTTTTTTCATTCGCCAAGATTGTGTAGAATGTATCTTTGGTAGGGATTGAACCAGCAATTTTGTCCAAGCTAATTCATCGAGAAGAAGATAAAGCGCTTCCCTACGAGGGCTAGATCGTCATCATTGACGATTGTGCCGGTGTTGGCCCCTATATACTGTTGCTCAGATGAACCGTTCACTGCATTGAATATAATATAAACTCTACAATGCAATCTTTACCGCCAAGTCAACAAGGTACTGTTGGTACGGTCAACCAGCCCGGGGCAGATTTAATGCATCAACCCAATCTCCCGTTGTGAACTGTTCGTACCTAAGGGTGCCAACGGTCGTCATCAAAGGCAAACAAAAGAACGTACTAAAAATTGTCTTAGGATCGATGTGATTCTAACATGGAAAGGCGTCCGATCGTATGTGGATTGGGTATTGATATAACGTGAAGTGTCTCGGTAGCGGAAAACGATGTGCTGGTCTTGTATAGAGGGACCGCGGCAATACTAAACCATAACTCTTATCTCATCAGCTGTTGTCATCAGCGGTCGTCGCTGTGGATCAATAATATTACGAGCTTCACGTACGTGTTAAATGCTTTCCTTTGCTGTGGAGCAATAATACATATAGACATTCGCCCGTTGAAGCGCAACTTAGTATTTCAACGATCGTACAGAATTCGGGATGACTCGTATTGTGCAGTCAGTGTTTGATAGCAATTTGAAGATCCAAGGAGTGGATTCGAATATGTTCAAATATATTCGGACATGGACCGTCACCGGCAGACCTATTCAACGATAAAGGAACCCCTGTATAACTAAGAAAAAATTATACGTATTTACTGAAAAATGCTACTGTGCACTCACGCCAAACGATGTCATGGAAAACAGCGCATTATATTATCTGCAGGTTGCATAAAAAGTTCTTCAAGCAGGTGTGTTGGCTCTGGAGAGCATGATGTAGCGAGCCAACTAATGTCCAATTAATTTAATTTTGCTTCCTTGCAGCAAAAATACGTCTTCTCACATTTGAAAAATAGCGCTTTAGAGAAACGGCATATTTCGTGATTACACTTCCCAACAGGAAGATGTTTTGCTTCCTGTTTAGTTGGGCGGGCCGATGATTAGTAATCAAAAACGTCGTAATGGTCTTAATCAGTTGGTGGTTGAGTGGGGTTGGTTGTGCCTCCAAACGAGTTCACAAGCGATTGTTCGCTTCTCATTCTTCCAGAAAATTGGTGTTCGTATTATCATGGTCAGTGAACTTAACGTTATAAGTAAGTATATATTTTTTTCTGTATATAGAGACATATGCGTTGTCACTAAGTATTCGGTGTCAAGGATTGACGTTTTTTTAGCTAAGTGGCTTTAAAGTCACACATACCAGGTCATATGAATTGCGTCAAGTGGGCATTGGGGCCATTCAAAAGGGCCAAATATAACTAATATAATGTTTTTATAGGGCACTCTATCTTGAACACGCTAAGAATGATTGAAATTTCCACAAAAAATAAATTGTTTTGTGCAGTATAATAGTATAGTAATATATAATAATAGAGTGTAACAAATATATATATATATTACATGCTATGTTTCAAAATTTTATCGGAATAAGAGCACACATTCCGCTCAAGCTGCTTATAGCCAAGATGATTATTGAAAAAAATCGGCTCACAAATTATTTTATTGCTTTCATTCTGGGAATTTCAATGTCAAAGATACTTTTCGTAGTTGTCAATCAGTTATGAAAGAAAATGATGAAATTGTTGCGTGAGTCAAGCCATGGACTAAAAGCATAAGCCAAAAGCAGAGCCATTGGTAGTCACGGGAAGCCATTACATCGCCGAGGAACTAAACATTTGTCATGAAACAATTTTTAACTGGTGAATCCTAGCTACAGAAAGAAGCTTGTGATACATAGGTAGCCACAACATTATTAAGGAGTTAAGCATCTACCACCAAATAATTTTTGAACATTTGAAGCAAGTCATCTGCGAAACTTTACAGAAACAAAATCAGGCAACAAATTCTGTGGCGATATATCACGGGTAATGAAGAAGGTTCACATACAACAGTGATGTGCGAAAAAAAAAACATGTACTACACACTTTGTGATATGATCCGGGCCAACGCCAAAAATGTATGCTATGTGTCCGGTTGGACTGAAAAAGAGTGGTGCATTGTAAGTTGTTATCCGGCAAACAATTGATTCGGACATCTGTTGTCACTACCTAGCAAGATAACAACAAGCCATTAAAAAAATCGACCGGAATAGTTAACAGATGGGGCGTCATTGCCGGATCGTATACACCTTTAACTATCTGGCAAAAGCTAAGAGAATTCGGATGGGAAATTTAGATACATCCGCCGTATAGCCCGGATCACGGTAGTTTTTAACGAGCATTACGACATTGTTTTTAAACAAAGTAAATAAAAATAGAGAGAAACCAAATCTTTTCCTCTAGAATTAGAAGCATTTATTCAATTGGCTCCATCCTAAGCACTACTTCTTGCAGGGCGGAGCTATACCGAACAAGAAAAAATTTGTCGAATCTGTTCACCCTAATCAGCTACTTGGGTCGAACGAAATCACCTACCTAGGACTTTTACTAGTTAAGTAGATAAACTTGACTAATTCGCGGGCTTTGCCTAGCGTTTGTGTTGCGTTACCTGGTTTGACTACCTTAATTTGCTGACGCTTCACGTAGTTTAGAATTATTTACAAATAACCCGTTGCAGTTACTATACCACTTACCTCATTATGCTTTGCCAGCTATTTTGTCGACCCGTTCTAAATGAACGAATTTTATTTGTATTGTATCTACCTTAATCTTTGAATGCACATTGATTAATAAATGGCTCAAAACTACACTGAAACCAATTTTAACTTTACTTTTACTTAAATTGGTACGACTAGCGTATTTTTGGCATTTTCATACTGAGATATCCATTTTAGATGTTAAGACATACACAGAATTTTTATTCGCTCGTCGGGATCCATTGGTTGATAGCGAAAAGCGTCCCTCTTATATAGAGGATCATGTTAAATTTTCGCCCATAAATGGCATTTGCACACTGAAAACTTTAAGTATAGCAACATTAATTACATTTCAATTCAGCTCGTCGAGCGTTGTGGATTAGTTCTAAGAAAAACCCTATACGTAGACTTTCATGTAAAAAGGCTTTATCCGAGTCACAGAACCAAAGCAGAAGACGGCATTCTGTTTTTTGGCCCTTTTCATTCCGAAATACCTATCTTAGGCATCGGAATATATATATACTTTTAGTCGGCTCGTCGAAATTGCTAGACTGGTGTCAAAAAAAAAGAAGTGGTACTTTGCATAGAGAAAACTGTAGCAATACGTTTGTGTCAATCAAAAAATTACTAGGAGAAGTTTCCAAAAAAAAAATTTATCAAAACGTTTGCCATATCAGCCACTTCGACTTCTTAATTTACATATATTAGACATCCGCTCATGAAAAATTTAGAATTTTTTTTAAACAGATTTCCACTTTATTACGTCCAGGCAAATATTTGACTGCCATTTCATCCCGTTGCTATTACTATTCTCCACGTACCCCATTTTTTTATTAAGATATTCTAGCACCCCAGCTGCCCCGCTGTAGCGATAAATATAGTTTATTCTCCTTCATGCTTTAAAGAAACTCTCCTGCAAAAGTATTTATCAGTACCTTCCATGTTACCGACAGGTCTCCTTTACATGAATTTCTAGAAACCCATCAGTCACCTCAATGCAATTACTTTAAAAAAGCGATTCGGGTCCAATAAACAAGCAGCTAAACAAACAGACGGGTGCAGAGTTTTAGTAAGTAATTAGCTAAATATGTAGGTAGATATTAGACCGAGCGGACGGCTTTGTTTCATGCTTGTTTTTCCGTTAATTGAGCCAATTTGATTCATAATTTTACACCCAGCCTAGCCTGAATTATATTATAAACCAATAATTACCTTACTGGAAATACCTTACGCCACCTAACCCGATAGCCTGTGGCAGTGTTTCATTGGCCTATTCTAGTATTAGTGTATTTGATTTACGTTCGATCAAATATTTATATTGTAGACCTTTACAGTTATAAAATTTTCTTGAGATTATGCAATCTCGATTTCGTTGTTCCGTTACGGCTATGACCTTACAGTAATTATATTGCCCTGGTTTAGAAAGCCCAGATAAATTAATGCAGTAATTTTGGGAGTGTTCGAATTATTTGAGTACATCCAACATAACTTTCAGCCCTATCACGATTATACTGTCGCAGTGATCGCATTGTCCAATTGAAATATTTCAGTTGACTGCTCATTTCCGTATCATCTGTTCCATTTTCGTGTTGCCATTAATCCGTAAAAATACTGGAATAATAATATATATAAAATATACATAAAATAACAACAACAGTCCACAAATAGGTAAGTGATCCCAAACAAGTGTCACTACCTATGTACAAAGTCATCCGCCAGTTTTAAACCTTATTTAGTTATTCAAACCCTATAGTTGCAACGTTTTTCTAATCTCGATACTCGGTTGCAGTTATCGCATTTCGCCATTTCAGTTAATCTGCTTCTCAGCCTTTACACCGACATACATTGTCATTTTACGATAATTTTACGATAAAAAGCACAAATCAGAATTTCAATCGAAAATTTAAAAGTAAAATCGTGAAAGCAGCAAAATGTTCCCAGGTTTTAAAGATGTCTTTATTCTGTGGCGCCTGAACTATTATGGAAGCAGGAAAAAATGGTCTCATGTTTGCACTAAATGCGGTAGGAATTATTTTGAAGCGCATAACTGAGTTCATCCCTGACCTAAGGATAAAATAGTTTTATTTGCGTTACACTTAGCCTAACTTATTAGATTGCAGGCGTTTGCGTTTACAGTAATCTTGTTAAATTCTACTATGGTTCGGCAGCACCAAGGCAAGACCCATTTTATAGAGGTCGAATGTGGGCCTACGCTCCGACGCGTGGTTTTATTTCCGCCAAAAAAAGATTACCCACTAATTCCCGATTCCTTTTTTAAGCATCTTCACAAATTAATTTGACTTTTCATTCAACGATACCACAAACCGATTTATTCGATCTGTTAGCAATAACTACCTCGTCGCAGTTATACGGATACCATTGTCTACCTGCACGCCGCAACGCTGCACTTATCTTGTCAACCTCTTAATATTGTATCTAACCTGTAATATTCATTGTTATTTGATTATGGTTACAGGCGTTCCGTTGCAGTTCCAGAGGTCCTCTCAAAGTATTTATTCTGTTACTAATGCGAGTATTGGAACTTTGTTGTACGTCGATATCCTGTTGCATATATTTCGTTTCCCTATTTTAGATAATTCTACAATCCAGAAAAGTATTGATCTGATCCAGGAATATGAACCATATGCCAAGATAGCCCATATTTCAGCGGTTTTGCAAATTTACCAAATCAGCATTATACCCTCCTACAAGAAACAAAGTACCTCTTCGGGTTAAAGTATTCACGTAGTCAAAGAATATAAACCATGATGTTTAATATTTCACATATTATGAACTGTTTGGACAAAGCTTGCTCATACCTAAATCATTAAAAAAAAAAACAGAATATCGAAAATGTTCTGCAAATTCAATGTTGTGTCTGTTCTGTCAAGATTGAAAAACAAAGAGCTTTATATTATAAATATTTTAGAATTTTTCAAGGGTTCTCATGCAAATCGCGAAAAACGACTAACTTAAAGAAGTTGACATTTCGCTTCATAAGAAAAACAAACGTGCGGGAAAAAAGTGTTCATTCAATCGGCTCCTTCCTAAGCGCAGTTCTTCTTAAGATGAAACTCTAGCATCCTTAAGAAAAATTAGTTCAATGTGACCACCTCACAAAATCAGTTTGAGTTCTACAGTCACATACAAGCGGACAATTATACAGATGAACTCACGCTTAGTAACAGTGCATTTACCAGACTTGTTAAATAAAACGGATGGATGTGTAGATGATAAAAACTAAAAAGCAACAAGCAAATAATATGCTATGTGTGCGCGGTGTTTAAATCGACTCTCAATGATTTTTCTGCCCGGGCTTTGCGTTCGGCTATCACACCTTACTTAAAAAAATTACAAGATCTCCACAAGGACGATACTTCGCGCCTGAACGGATTGACTCCTCTATTTTTTACCAAGAGAAACATCCAAAGCGCAACATTACCTTGATTGACAGTCTAGGCTCGTCACTGTGCTCATCTCAGGTTAATAAGTATCAAAGTAAGACCAACTTAAACCTAGTAAACACGTTGTTCTCGGAAAACAGTCACCTTCATTAGGGCATTTGTAACTCGCATCATATTTCACAGACTTAGAATAAATATACTTACCGCAAGTCCTCCTTCGCCTTTATCGCCCGGCGCTCCCTAAACAAGATGAGAGACAACAATAAAATATGCGTTAATATTAAATTCGTATGGCTATTCATTTTGAAAAATGTGATATACTATTGGCAACAGATTGTTCTTATTGCGAAACCCAATTGAGTTTTAATGCTACAAAGATGTTGTAACGAGCAACGGGAGA
Organism: Varroa jacobsoni; assembly: GCF_002532875.2. Lineage (NCBI taxonomy): Eukaryota > Metazoa > Arthropoda > Arachnida > Mesostigmata > Varroidae > Varroa > Varroa jacobsoni. Next base: position 148,434 of record NW_019214106.1, read on the forward strand.
GGCATTTGAAGAAAACCATTTAAATTATGAAAGTTCATTTCCAAAGATTTGATCCAAAAATGTTACAAGGTGATTTTAATAGAAAGGGAAAAAAGTTGCAAACCTTCTTGCTAGATAACTTAATTAAGAATCTTAATTAATAAGAATTTAAATATTAGCTTTTTTTACATTTTTTACAACACTTTTTAAATGTTCACTCTCAATTTGCTAATAGTTTACTATGATCCTATGATAAATAAATGTGTTGTCATATAACTAATCTAAATTAATTCAAAAGTGTCAATATCCATGTACAGACACGCTTCCACAAATAGTTTGTAAACGATATGATAATTCATCATCCTTTGCAAGACTGAAACAAGCATAGATTAAATCAGATTAAACAGATTCTGAATTTTATTGGAGTTAGGGAACTCCACAGCAATATTCTAACAATCATGTTGCCGAATTACAGCCACTTTAGTCATCAATTATATTTTTCAATTTTATGAGGTAGCAATTAATGCATATATAACATAGTGACACAATATGACTCATATATATGGAACTTATATGTCAGCTTTACGTATGTAGCTAGGGTACTATGAAGGTGCAGCAAGCACGTAAGTTCGCAGGATTGTTATTTAGAATCATTTAAGATCTAACATTTTGCTTTATACACTGTAGTATTGCCATTCTTTCATTTATCATCATGCTACGTTTAGCCAGCTAAAAGTGTGATGCACATCACGAAGTTGCCCACGTCTGGCATGGCCACAATATTCGTTAGGTTCATGAATAGTGTGTCTCTAGCTATATAATACGTCACTACATCCCTGTTAAATTAGTGCAGCCCTTTTCAGGACATAGGGCCCTTTTATAAAATTCGTGGGCGATCTCCCCGAATTTTTACTTTCATTTTGGGTAGATTTCCATGCGGTGGTGGAATAGACTGTTTTGGTATGTCATGGTAATAGGCATGATAGAAAAGGACAAATATCGAATCTGGCGTGCAATTTATAAAAGAAAGGGACTAAAGAGAAAGACTCTTTGGCAATCATTATACTTCCGAACTCGAAACAACGAACGGACGTACACGGGAAATAAGGACAAGCGAGTTAAGTACCAAAGCGAAGTCCGATCGAGATGACTGGAACAACGACATTACATAAGTTTTTTTCAACGGCGAGCTAGCAGATATTCGCATTGAAAGATTGGATGGAGATATTCGAATCAGATCGACAGGTTAATTTGAATGACATGCGGCGATCTGCGAGCATAGGTACGAAATATTAACACATGGTAACTCGTTTTAAGGCTTCACTTTTAGAACACAGAGGCTGATAGCAACCAGAGATGAGTTCCATCGTCGAAAGTTGTGGACCAGAGGTACTGTGCGTTTATACCCGCGCTACGGAAACTTCCGTAGAGATGTATCTTAGAGGTATAGACCAAATAAAACAGCGAAAACGAAAATATTATGACGATGTTCGATTAAATTAGTAAGCAAAATCGGAATAATAGATTAAAATCTTTTTAAAGATTTGTCTTAAATTTTAAGAGATTTTGTTGGAAGAAAGGGAAACACTGTAAGGTGTCAACACACATTAAGACAAACTGAAAGTAGCGCAAGAGGGAGGCAAGATAAAGAAATGACTTCTAATAACTCGGAAAAGGTTAAAAGGTCAGTGCATTATTAAAAAATCCACGTTTCTTAATGGTTAGCAACTTTTACAGTAATAGGAAAGAGGAATGGGAAAAGGACTTCGTAAATTTAAAGCAGATTAGTAAGTTATCATTCCTTACGCGTCTCCATTTTCCTATTTAGAAGACTTGCTGGTACAATTAAAAAAAAGAGTTAAATAAAACTCTGTCTGTTGGTTATTGGTTAATTCTGTCTTGACTCTGCCTGTGTTAACTAAAACTAAATTATAAACTAAACTATATATATATATATATATATATATATATATATATATATATATATAGACAGAATTGATGGAACATTCGTGATTTTTTTGGATATAAGAGGTCCATTTTAGACTAGCGGCATCACCAACCGTATTTTTATGACGGATGGATGTCAGGGATAACATTTAGCTAAACATGTGTATTAGGAGTTCCAAGAACACTTCCTTTGTATTGATTACTGGCTCCAAGCAAATATGAGCATGTGAGGATAATGTGAAAGGTGTTAAAGAATTAATATAATGAAATAACATTAAAAAGATTGAGTATTCGATCAGGATTCCCCGACACAGTGGATCTGCGGAAAAAATTTTCTGAAATCAGACATGACATTTAAATGAGATCCTGAGCAATCAAATGGATTCCGGATTATAAAACAAAAGGTTAATGAATATGTTCTTTCCCTGTATTTGACACAAATGCTCTTTACTCGCAGACGCTTCAAACACGAGGCTGGTAGCGATATTACTACGAATTCAATAAGAGAACTGCCAATGGCGTAAGCTTCAGGCGCATTAGGTACTATACAAAAATATTATTCTATGGAAAAAAAAGAAACATCGGCTTGTTTGAAAGCCTGTAACTTATTCAATTGAGATGTGATACCGTGCGGTATGTTGTTTTCTACGTTACTGGTTATGTCCTATAAATTATGCCAAAAATTATTAGTGTATTACCCAAGAGTGCGGGGAATTTATTATAATGTCACTGACGGCAACAGTGAAACCATTTAGCGGGAGTAAAAGTGCAACAGGTGATGAGCTGGAGCTTGAAAAAAAATGGTTACGATAAAAAACATCGGTAATTAGGAAACATGAGAACTCATCAATTACTCATGAACTAGGTAAAGTTCATGAGGTAATGTTAAGAAAAATACGAGCGCTGTTGTTACCTACAACACTAAGATATAAAGCTTTTAAGGTAGCCTATGAAAATAATCGTTAAAACTATCTGGGTAGCTATTAATGGACCAACATGTTGAAGCATTGACTAGATGTTAGCACCTGGCATTGTACCGATTCGATCCACACTATGGCCAGTGGTCCCTTAACAAGGAACATGCTACAGATATTCAAAGCCCACGTAAAACAATAAGCGTACAAAATCGAATTGGCATCGTTGTTTTAGACTAAATTGAAGTGGTAGCGAGGGGCTGTCACAACTCTACCATTTGCGCAGGAATTCCGTTCCCACCGTCTTGATAAACCACACGGTCAGACTCAATTCATAAACGGTGGACCCCAATCTGGCTAAGGCCTGTTGCAGAGAGATGAAACTGGTCCCGTATATAACTGAATCGTTAATCCTCGTTAGTCATAGTTGAAGGAAACGTTAATCTTACGTATGGGTCTGTGTTAGTGTATGTTAGTGGAAATACCGGTATTCTGGAGCTACCTCTGACGCAGTGAATGGGGCGTGTTCTTCGGGAATTAATTTTACAATATATTTTAATATTTTATAATGTGTAAAATTCCTAAAGTTTTCGGGGAGATTAAAAAGTTTACTACTGGGTAGAATCTTCATTACTCCTCCTAGAGGACTAAGCGTGTTAATTAGGCCACTAGCTGGTGTTCCTCCAACTGATCCATCATAGTCCTTAATAACTCTCGTAAATATTTCTGCCCGAACACGCCTATAACGCCTCCTAAGCGCATAACACCTCTTACGAGCATAACGGCGACCCTGTCTACGTTTACGCTGCTTAGTCCTAGTTCTTGTAAGAACACGCCTCCTAAATGCCATATTAACAGCGTCACGAATAGCTGGAGCCGCAAACGGCGGATTCGCGTAGATAAAATTTCGAAAGAATCCAGGGTTTTTAACTGCTGCCCCTACAACCACTGGAACTGCATGTGCAATAGCGCTTCCTAATCCTGGTTTTCCTAACGGTCGATAACGTCTTTTAAGTAATGGTTCTTCCATATAAGTACTGCCGATATATTTCGCAGTACGCGTCCTTGGCTGCACCAATAACAATCCTTTTACGTACTTGTAATTTAATCTTTGTTATATGTAACTTCCTGTTAACGGTCACTGGGTTTGTGATTTTCGCCAAATTTGTGATTTTTTGGCGTACTCCAAAGCTTTTTCCAGTGCCAGGATATCCGTAAACGATACATAATTTCGTTCGATGATTACGTTTAGCACCTAGTTTCAAGGTAGTTGCTAAATCTTTGATTCCACGATGAAATTTTATAAATGCCACAGGGTGCGATTCAGCAACAGCACCAATGGGATCGTCTTTATTGTCTAACAATGTATCCACCACATTATATAGGTCATTTCGCTGACCCTGAGAGTTTATACGCCCAAACTCTTCGAAATGGCCAGATTTAATACAGTATTCTCTGTTCTTTTCTTCAGAAGCTTTTGCTATTTCAATGTGAGCACGATCACTGAGTAGAGCTTTGAATCGGTCCAACGTAGAAGGTTTCTCTGTTGCAGCGTATCCCTGGAGGTGTTTTGTTCCGGTGTTAGGAGCTATCTCGTAACCCCAAATGATATATCTGAATTGGGTTACATTTTCTTTAATATTTTTCAGTTCTTCTTCAGTATAGTTATTCAATGTCCACGCGGCTCTTCTAAATCGTAGTTGTCGGGCAGCCATTTTCGTGTTTGGGCGCACAAAGTCTCTCGGGTACAGTATTACCCCGAGAGACTTCTGTGGTTAATATAGCAGGTCCCTACAGGAATGACGTCACCTCCAATTGCCCTCTCCCCTACTGGAGAGATATCCACTATATAAGTGGACGCTTTGCCTAAACAAGTAGACATGGATTACGTCAGCAATAGCGCGTATACTCTTGACGATATCATACGTGGCATGCTTAAACAAGATTATTTTATCAAAACACTTAGCTTAGAACTCAAGAGACTTAAAGGAGATCTTGTATGTGGAATAGGAAACCCAGTGACCGTTAACAGGAAGTTACATATAACAAAGATTAAATTACAAGTACGTAAAAGGATTGTTATTGGTGCAGCCAAGGACGCGTACTGCGAAATATATCGGCAGTACTTACATGGAAGAACCATTACTTAAAAGACGTTATCGACCGTTAGGAAAACCAGGATTAGGAAGCGCTATTGCACATGCAGTTCCAGTGGTTGTAGGGGCAGCAGTTAAAAACCCTGGATTCTTTCGAAATTTTATCTACGCGAATCCGCCGTTTGCGGGTCCACCTATTCGTGACGCTGTTAATATGGCATTTAGGAGGCGTGTTCTTACAAGAGTTAGAGGCTCCCTTGAAATCTACGAATACTGGAAAGGTAAATTGGTAGGTAATCCTTAACGTTTCTCTGACGTTAGCGAATAGGATTCTACATGCTACTATAGTCGTATGATTCATCTAGATACCGTGTTATTCCTTGGGTAATGCACTCAAACTTTGCACAAGCGCATTTGGTGTTTTTATCAGCACATATAAGAAAATTTCGGAACAACGGTTCTTCTTTTCCATACCATGCCGCGACGACTGGATTTAGGAATGACAATAAGTATTGCATCCCTCCATTAAAGGAAAAGCAATCTGGAAAAAAGACGTTTGTTTAACAAGACAGTTTAACACTGCGCCAGCTGTAGAATGGTCTAATTGTGTTTATTCCACATTTATTAGTTACGGGTTACCAAGTACCTAAATCTTTTGGAGGGCATAGAATTCTTTACTTGGTAGTTCACGCCCGCCAGTTGTTTGTCAGCTGGCGCTGCGAGTACAGCAAAAGTAATTGTTGGCACGGCGTGCAAGATGGTGATTTTAAACAAGCCGACATTTTTCGACGGGCTGCATAAACTGAAGAGTACAGGATGCCGATGCGCACAAGCCTTGCCATCAGTCAAGCATGGCACTGAAAAAACCTCATAAGTCATTAATCCGTTTTAGGAGTTTCACTGTAGTTTTTTTCACGGAGTAACGATTTTCTTCACAGCAATAATGCCATGACCACCTTGAGGTCTAATCCAATAAAAATGTGTTCCTGGAGTTGTTCTCCCTAGTAGAATAAACGATTATCTCTGACGTATTTTATCTTCGTCTGCGTTAATTATAATATAATTATAAATTTCCTGCCAATGACAGGAAAAGTCAACCAGGACCTGTAGGCCTTCAAAAAATAGGAGCTTCACGGTTTTTTAGCAGCACTATTTGTTACTTGGTGGCATATACACCGCCATAAAAATTTTTGAAATGCGCAAATAATAACATTGTGTTCCACAAGGCACGCGGTACGGTTTTTAACTCTATGATTGTAAAACAGTACGACTTTGCTGTTTGGATAGACAAGGTCCGGTTTCTTTTGAGCAGGACAATTTGAAACTGATTTTCAACGAGGTTTGGTGCAAGTGTTCCTGGGCGTAACCTGTGTTTTCAGCACGACCAGGACATAGTTCAAGATGTGTTCGACCTTCAGTAATAGCGGCAATTCCATCGTAGATATGAAGATATCTTAGGATCTTTTTTGAAGGTCTCAAGCAGAGGTTATTTTTCTTCACATTCTTACGATGCTGACAGAAGCTCTGTGCAGTTGTAGGCAGCCCGGCTGTCTGCACTGTCGAGACTTGTCGTAGCGGGCCGCTGGCGCTACGGACCTTAGATGCTGTATGGACCTTCCATGTACCTAAGATATCAGCGGGTACGGCAAAGCTGTGCTTAGACACATTTTGGCTTTAACCTTGTATGAACTAAGCGCTTGAGGAAGACTTCTTTCCACACTGGACGAGTTTCCGCCTCTGAAATCGCAAATTCTAAAATCATAGTAAAATGTTTTCCTGGCATCGTTTTTGTAGGAACAGTAATGCTTCTAGGAACTTCTTCAGGTAGACGATTATAAAACATGTTGCTACAATATGTTCTTATCGCTTCTCTTGGGGGATTCCTCAATGGTTAGAGAACGTTAACGTAATGTCTGACCAACAAATGGATCTGTAAATATCCCATTTTCAGTTACCCGATTTTGCCGGATAATTTGAATTCTAAACAATAGTTGGTTGGCAATAGCCACGGTTCTCTGAAAGGCTGTACAACCTATTGGTCAAGTTTTGTGCAATTATTCTTCTAGGTGCTACAAAATGTATTAGATGATAAATCATAACCGATGGCATCGTCAAATTTCATATCCTTACGGAGGGATATATACCATCGTCCTCACCCGATTGCACCGCGTTCAATTTTATAATGCAATAAGAAATGCAAATTGTTATATACTAATATTTTAATTTTGAAAACTTCGTCCGAAGCTTTTATAATAAAAAGCTTGCCGTCGTAATGTTCATCTGTGCACCATTTATCAAATAGCTCAATTCTGTTCAAGGTAGAATTTGACTCCTCTAAATCTAAAGAAATAGAGATTGATAAAGAGACTTCCTCACCTTTCAGTTAACGAACTTAAGTAATAATCTGAGAAAACCGAACCTAATGTATAAGAAATAGGAATAAAAAAGTAAGAAAGCACGCTCTTGCCCAGTTCAAACAAAATCATGCACTCTGAAAACCTTATAAAGTCAAATGGAAACCATTATTGTTAAGCTATGCTTTTCAAATTTTTTAATTTTTTCTATGTTGTGATCGTATACACAGATATCAGAAGTCACGCATAGACAAATCGAATCATAGCAGTTGTATACAGGTTATTGATTATATTAATCGCAAAGCATGGATGGAAGCATCAGCATTGCCTTAATAGTTGTTACGTGCTTACGTTGTTTATCGACACGTATTTATATTTCAAAGGGTTTAATGGCTGAAATAAAGAAAATGAATTGCTTTATATGAATGAATTAGTTTTTTCCGCACTAAAAACACTAGTTGACGTAAACTACCTTTAAGGCTGAGTGCGTGAGAACCACTCTGAGGATACATTACGTAGACAAGTACTCGTCCAAAATGAGTAATACCGCGAAAATAACATGCGATAATAGATATGCGATTTGTACGTCTAATTCTGAAAAACGTCGGGATGAACGGTAGCCTTTGGCACGCTTTTTTCGAACACTTTTCCTTTTTTATTCTGTTACATTTTTAATTTAGCTACACATTCTAAATCTCTTGATTTTCTTTATTTTCTTTGTGTTTAGATATAAGACTTAACCGAAACACGGACCCAGATATGAACGTCCCGAATGAAAACACTTTCGACACCTCCTTCACTTCGCGCTTCATTGAGATCAAGTTTTCCCCGAAGGAGTTATATAAGAAGGTGACATTCTGGTGTCGCGTTTTCATTTACAGGTGTAGTGCACAACTCACTTCATGGCTTTGCTTTTTAAATATTACCCATATTTTTGATAAACTTTTACCAGATATACACGGCTTTGCAGGATGAGTTAACTGATATTCGATGCTCTTAAGCTTCACGATTGTATTTCAGAAAACCGTATCCTCATCTTGAAGCTATGAGTTCTTTTTGCTCGATATCAGAGGCTTGCTGAAATAGGATTTCGAGTATTTTTGGTACATTTTGCTCGTAATATTGCAACGAACATATGCAGCTATTCACACTGCAATCCAACTAGAGACATAGCGCGTATGTTAAACCATAGCTACAATATGCCATTTAAGGGCTATTTCAGGGGATTTGTAAAACCTAAATTTCCTCTTCAGTCGTTACTCGTCAAGCTGCCGTGTTATTTCTTGTACTACAAAATTAAATGAAGACGAAAGCAAATTCGCCTATTCTCTCTATGATTTAAAAATATGCTTGCAGCAGGGGGATTTTCGTATAATGGTGTAATCTAAAGTCGTTTATAGTTTTGGTTATCATTCAGTTTCGGTTATCATTCAGTTTCAGAGAGTACGTCGTGTGAAGTAGGCAAATGTTACATCAAGCATGAACATGTTTATTCTGGGCGTAGGGTGCTACCTTCATTCCGTCGAGCCCGGGTGGTCCCTGAAATAAAAAAAAGACATTAGATGCACTATCAATCTAAGCCAGCGAAAACGTTTGTCTATCTTCAAGTATGATCTTGTGGAGAAGAATTTTCTAAATAGTTAAAGTCAACATGCAGTTCCTCCGCATTAACCTGATCTTTTCTAACACACGGAGAATCTGTACTATTTTTTAATAAGGAATTTTAATAAGGTGGCATGATGGCTTGGACGGGTGAACCTCTCGCTGAAGAAGCCAAGGGTCGCTAGTTCGAGCCCCGCTAATGACGCATACTATACAATATTTACGATTAATTAAAAATTTAATTATCTTATATTTAGATCGATATTTAATTAACTTATATGTAGTATAGGAGTATATTGGAGTATATTTAGTGTATATTTAACGTTTAGCAGAAACGATCTAAATATAAGATAATTAACTTATATTTACATCGTTTCTCCTAGTATACCTGTACTCACACAACTGTGTGATGTGCATCACTGAAGTAGCCTTCAATAACACAGTCCTACATATCTGAGTGCCGAAAGAAAACTACTGGAATCAACTCCTACGCAAAATTGGTATGCGGGTGTTGCCCGAAATCACCTCAGACTCAAATTCGCATGTTACCTAGTTAACTAGATTAAGCTTTCTCCTGCCTTTCAGTTTATTACCAGTATGTAAATCTACAATTTAGTGGTTTTCGTAAAATTCCCCCACACGTTTTATTGAGGTAGCTTACGAGTCCGAATAGTCAAATTACTCAATTTTTTTTTGTCATATAACTTTTCGTTCAGAATCATCATCAGTACATCTACTCTCTACTCCGTCATATGAGAGGTGCCTAATATCTGCTGTATAATGATGATCAGCGTGCTGATTTCAAACTCAATTACTGTCTCAATCTGTTGGTGTTTTTCTTATTCAAGCGGCCTATTTAGCACAATCGTTTTCTCTAGAGTAGAACTATCGCCATTTTTCTCCTGTTCGTTTCTTTGATTACGCTCGAACTATTAATTTTTGCGACGTAGTACTTTTTGGTTAATAAGAATGGCTATTATTATAGGTTGTCTTAGGTATATTGTATGTATTGGTAAATTTGCTACTATTAACATCCGGGTTAGCGTGTACACTGTTAAAATCTCCGACTAGACCTAAGGTGTTTCTATAAGCGAACAAAATGTAAGATCATTAGAAAGGCAATTACCAGCCTAAAAATTTAAGGAATCTTTACTACCATACTTGTAAATTGAAATACAAGAAAACTGTCCAAAGTAAGGTCAGAAATAAAAGGGAAAAGGTAGAAAGATTATTGCAAGACAACAAAACGGAAAGAAATCAAAAGGATCAGAAATCAAGGCAAAAAAACTAAAATGTATTTTGAACTGTATGCTTACATACTGATGAGCCATAGAGATACCATGGATAATCTTGTAAATCAAGGCACGAAAAAGATACTGAAGCCCAAAAGGCAAAGTGAACAAGTGAAACAATTAGGGCAGATTTATATGAATGTGCTACGTAATACATTCAAAGCACGTTATTATTAAAGATTATTAACGCTAAAGGCTTTATTTTTCTTCTACAATTAAATAAAATTATGATATCATTGCATATCACAGTAATTCGTTAACATTCAAGTGCTACAAAAGTTATTTTTGATGATGCGAAGACAAAAGGTAGACTTAAGCTCAAAATGTCGACGCTCTATATACTGATACCAGAAGTGAAAGGCTTGTCCTCTTAGAGCTAACTTTTGTCTGCTCTAATTTTTTGTATGTTTATAAAGATAAGTGGTGCTTGTTTCAATTAGCAATTAGCCCAGGAATTTATTGGGCTAATCGCTAATAATAATAATTGCAGTTTCTATAATCTTTTGCAAGCAAAGATTTGACAACATTTCACATAGAACACATATGTTGTACGTGCATTGTGTATGCTTACACTCACTCTTTTTCCTCGCATGCCTCGTTCACCTTTGTCGCCTTTGAGCCCGTCAAAACCAGGTGGACCTTGCACACCTTGATCACCCTAAAATACGGAAAAAGTTGACTACGCTGAAACTCATTATTTTATAAAGGGTAGCTTAATGCAATGCCTAGCGTATTGAAAGTGAATAAGATGGATGCATCATATTCGGTCACGTCGATTTTTTTCAAATTTGGCAAAGACACTTCATGGTCGAGAAATATCGGGAAAGGTATTAGTTGAACGAAACATCATGTCGTCACGCGAATTAAAACTGATTAAAAGCTTCGTTGTTTGTCAAATTAGATTGCTTTACATTTTCTAGGAGCCGCGAACCTGCATAAAAATGCACAGACTAAAAAATGTCGACTGAGGGGTAAAACGGTTATTACACTAATACCGGCATGCTGTATTACAATATCTCAATGGTAATGAACCCTATTATTTATAGAAAATATTGGATTTTCTTTTGAACACGACACCGTTTTATTTACCGTTAGGCATGTATGTCATACCAATTTCAAAAAAAAAACAAAAAGACACACGGTCTTGTACATGAAAATATACGAATAAACTGAATTATTATAATAACTATCATTATTATTTTACAATCGCAATTGAGCAGGTGTTTGATTTAAGAACGCACAAGCCTTAAGGAATAAGGCAATACTAATTATAACGAATCGCATTGGAATTTTCAGCCCATTATGTATAAAATATAAATATACCTTCCGCCCCGGGGGACCAGCAGGACCCGGCGGTCCCGGCGGTCCGGCGGGACCTTCGATAAATCCTGTCGGAAAAGTGTTCCCGTCTAGCGTTGTCGTCAGTCCTCTATCACCCTTATCACCTTTGTCTCCCTGAAAAGCATAATTATTTTAAATGCTGCTATTATTGATAGTCCATAAATGCCACTTCATATTTTGGGTGTGTACCTGTAATGGTTTAGATACGTGCTATTGATACAACGTCAGCTATCACTCTTGCATTTGTATTATTAAGCTTCGTAGTCACATAAATCGATTTATTATCCTAGTTACCTAGTTACCTAGGTTACCTAGTTTTGATAACTTTACGTTTGTGAAGCGATTAAATGCTACAACAACGTCACACAAGTAAACAACAACATCAAAAAAGGTTTTTTATAGTTGTCCCTTTTTCGATTACCCTCAGTACTACTATCTAGCCTTGCTTGAAGGACCTGTTAGAGTAAAAGCCTTAAAATGAGCCATATGGAGAGACCTAACAAAGCAAATAGTTACCATGTCCATTGCTTTTTTTATTGCTTAAATCTTTATCAAGGTAGTGATATGGGCCTATCTACGTATCGTTCCGGTTAGCAGACAAATTTATTATAACCACATCAGAGCAGAAACAATGCAGTTAGACCACTGCACGGTACCCCGTTAGGGGTACCGTGCAGTGGACAGCAATTTCAGGTTCGCTATAAAACCATTGTCGGGTTCCTTAACATCCGGCATTTTTTTTATGAATGCAAACGGGGAAGTCGAGGTGTTTCACTTTTAATGTCGTAAACAAGTCAAACTAGACCGATAAAACTCTGAGGTATTTTTACGACGATCGGACGAAACGATCGGTAAAAAGAGATGATTCAAAATTGTTCAGATTCGCGCGTACTAGATGACCTGTGTGCCACTACTGTTGCTACTACTTCATAAAACAGGACTGGGCACTCTAAAAATGAATAGGATGTATTAAGCATAAGATGCTATCATCCTCGTTTTCCTAAAAACCTTAAACTATTTTGTGATATCGGTGATATTTTCAGGGATCTTGCAGCAAAGATTACAAGGATTTCAGTCTTCACTTTTAAACTAACGTTATAATTTTCCTTTGCTACGAGAGTTCCGGAAGTCAGAAACCGCTTATTAGAATTTGTTAAACTTCATGTCATCAATTCACACCTCAAATACTTTAGTTTATGTTTTCCTCCTGTAATACCTTTACAATGGCTAGAACGAAGCGAATCCAGAACGGGCTGGGTCTATTGTACACAAGTGCGCAAGGAGAGATTATAGACTGGCCTGCTTAGCAGGTTTTCGACGACTTCATTCGTTCGTCTTTGGTGCTTCAGAAGAAGATGGCAAATAACATATAAGCCATAGACCATCATTACTACTTTCGCCTTGAGGCCTTCTCGTCTATAATGGTAGGCATACTTTTCAATATACTTCAGTTCTAAATTTGTGTATTTTTCTTTGGGAACGAGCAGCAACCCTGCTAAGTCGCATCATAAGAGCTAAAAGAGCTTTGTGGTTTTATTTATAGGGAAAGTGGCGGAACTTTCAGTGGCATTCCGCGTTTACTCTATTATGTCAAAAGACTGACATTTACAGTTAGCCTGGATAAACATATTCCCACAATGACTAGTCTTTGTATAAAAAAATAACAACAATGCCAGTAGTTGAAAAGACTTATAAAATATTTCACGTCTACACAAACCAGGGAAATAAATTATTTAGTTACCCAATTTAGGTCAATGCCAGAGCTTGTTGCTTCATTTTAGAAAGCATTACTAGGTATACCAAGACATTTGTTAAATATTCTGATTTGTTTGTATACAAGAGTCCTTTTGACCGTACATTTTTGACAATCGCTTTTTAAATATGTGTTGTACAGCAATACATGCTTCCATAATTTTTTTTTGAGCATGTCTCTCGTATGAACGTCATTATCACACACACAAAAAGTACATTCGTTATTGAAAAACTACTTATGAAGCCACATGTATAGCTAAAGATGTTAGCCCTAAAAGCAAATATATAATTATGCCTTTGGCTTCGAAACCTTGGCGGAGGTTTTCGATGAGTCTCTGCAAGATCTCCCACAAAGAATATGACGTCACGATGCTTCACGACAGTGCTTAAAATAGGTTTTCCCAAAGGTTTGCCCTCTGTATCGAGCGCAGAAACATACCTGCTGGAGGACAGTACATAGCAACTAGTAACTTGCACTCACCAAGGTAATAAACTGTATCTTAACATATGCTTGTAGTCGGATACAATTTAAGATTGGAAAACAGCTTCATCTAACTTTTACGTGCATTCATGAATACACTTGGGCGCTGCGTATACAACTATATGTATAGTGCACCCGTAGATTTCATATACATTTATTGCAACGTATTCTTGGCTTCGACAATAGAAAAAGGCAAAACAGACACATTGTTAGGTAACCAGATAGAGATTGTTGGCCACATCTATGTCATACTTCTTACGAAAATATTTTAAGAAAGAAAGAGAATTCTATATAAGGAGTAACTGATAATAACTGATAACAACTTCGTAGTTGATATATTTAATCAGGGCATGGTAGTACTTGGTTAGCTCTAGACCTAGAAGGGTAGGTCAGGAACTCCCATCTTGTAAATTTAATTTCGCAGTTCGGAGATTAACTGAGGATATTCAAGGTATTCCAGATATAGTGTGAAAAGTATTCTTTTGTAAGATTAAAAAGTGTGTTGCCCAAGAAATTGCAGTATGACATAGTATGAAAAAATAGTGAACAAACAGAAGACTTTGGTGGAAAGCCAATATATTTTGAATCAGATGACAAACAAATGCCGCACAAGCATTTGGACGAAATCTCTTAACAAACAGGTTTTAATTAATTCTTCAAATCTGTTCAAATCTGAAACGGATCACAAAGTCTAGCAGAACTGTTGTTAAACAATTTTATCTACCGTTATCCTTATTATAATATTATATAATGTTATGAGTATAAACATTTACCAATCGAATCTACTATTTCCATTATTATTATATATATTAACGGGTATCTCTGTCAACCAAATATGTTGTCTGGGAAAGAGACAAGGGCGCAAAAAGATTTTCCGTCACAGGTCCTTACACCGTATGTTAGCTAGAGCAGGAAAAAGGCACAAGAATCTCTACACAGTACCCGCGTATTGTATAGCTACATGCGAGTTTCGATACCACTGTTTAGCTAGCAGAACACAGAGTAGCTGTTATAAGCGTTAAACATCATTATAATAACAGACTTGAGCTAACATAAACACATAGATAGTAATATATTTATACTGCAGAGTTTCAAGCTTTCTTCTAAAACTATTTTCTAATTGATCTAGCAATATTAATGGCGATAGTATCAATTTATTTATAAGCTCACCCTTCTAATACTGAATATATTTAAAAAAATCCGATCATAGCTAATCATGAATGTATTGATTTTCATTTTTACTCACTTTGGGTCCAGGCAGTCCCGTGTCTCCAAGAGGGCCCTGAAAATTAACTCAAGTGAATGTGATATCTAGGTGTATTTGTGAAATCGCTACCATTAATTTTAATGGTGGAGATTTACAACGTTTGATTAAAATACTCATTGAGTGAATATTTGAGCGTAAATGCATAGATCTAGTAGGTTGGTCCAGAAAGAAGCGAAAACAAACGCACGGGGCCTTTTATATATATATATATATATATATATGTTACAGGGCATATATGAATCTGTGTATTTTCGAGCTACCAAATTTTCCAATATAATTATTATTGTATTATTATTATTAATTCAAGATGGCTAATATTTAAAAAGCGTTAGCAGGGTATCTTTATACTTGAAAATTCTTTTATATATGTGCATTTCGCACTGACTAATCTATACTCTTACTCTCAAGATTAGTGAAGACCTTTGTAGACATTTATCAAATATATGTTTACCGAACACCGCGCATGATCGTTTAATCTTCTAGCACGTATGAAATGACTTTTAAAAAAAAGAGAAAAAGATTAAATTTACGAAAAGGCACCAAAACGCAAACCTTTCGTTTTTTAAAAAAGACAAGAATCAGATATAGCGTAACCCGAGTTGTTTTGTACTCACGCCACTGATCGCCTTCATTTTCTCAATTTCATCTACTTAGGATTTCATCTACGTAGGAGTATGATCCCTATATATAAATTAGCCATTTGTGCGGTTTTACACCCAGCTCTAAACAGTAAAATCAATGACAAAGCGAGGAAAACAATTACCGCGGAACCACGATAAGTGGCACAGTTTATAGGCGGATTTAGGAAGCTATGAAAAATGAGGAAGATTTTTGTGAGAAAAGATTTTTAGAGAAATACAGAATAAAAAAGGCACGACTTGCAGGATTAATAAGGAAAGAGAGCAGAATGTACAAAGCTAGACTGTCCAGTTTGATGGAAAGGCAGGGGCTACAACTCCGTCAATGACACTTAACACTTGGTTCTCCTTCATAGCCATGTCTTAATGGTATTTGGTTCGTATTTAAAACTATTATTTGGATATTCTTTAAAAGAATAGAACATACCAAAAATTAATCCCCGTTCTTCTGACTAAAGTTGTAGAACTCGAAACAATTTGAATTGCAGTTTCTTCTAGCCTACACAATGACCGACGGAAAAGAGGTGCTTAACAAACGCAATCATTATAACCAGGCTTGCGATTATGGGTTTTGTTATTTCATGCGCGGCTCGCAAGGGCGTCATGATCCAGGTGACGGCTGAATTTATAAACTTTATAAGGCTTACTACTATTATGTATAATGCTAGAACGATGTGTCGTGCGGATAAATAAAAATTGGTACCGCTAATAGTGCGTCGTCACCACAATTGGTATCACATTGGGTTTATAAGTGCAACGTCGCTGCCGGCTTCACAACTCTTGCAAAAAGTGCAGGGGTCAAATGAAAGCGACCATTTATAGCGGAAACCGGACCATATGCAAAGTCAGCCAGTGTGAGCTGAGGGTCGTGCATTTGTCCACTATGAGGGTAGCGTTATTCGCAGGCTAAACATATCTAGAATTCTGTGACTAAATCAGTTCCCGAAAAAATAGAAAGAGGCTAAGTTGGCATCCATACCAAAGCTAATTGGACGACTGGGATCAACCCTTACCGTGATGTAAGTAACCAGCAAAATAGAAAACAAAGGGTTGCTTCTAGAAAACTACTTCGGATTTTAGAAAAAATGGTCGACTTACTTCACTAGTAATGAGTATTGGGTTTCGACTAAAGGAAATGAAAGAAGACGCCAAAAACCAAGAATCTCTGTTTGGCCGTTCTTCTGGGCGTTACAAATGTCTTTAACTCAATTAGTGATTATGTACATATCGGAAAGAAAGAGGATATCTTCATACGTCCAACGTATTATCGTTAGCTATTTAATTGACCGAAAAGCAGAGCATCGCACTAAGTATGAAATTTTAAAGACTTAACTGTTCAAGACGTGTAGCTGGTGGTTCCAAAATAACATTCTGTTACGTTCAGTACTGGGACAGCTCTATGCAGTCACGTTAGTACGTCCTGTAGCTGATGGTTATGTTTTAATAGTTTCTCACTGTATGCGGAAATATTGCCAAACAGAAGAGTCACTGGGTTCACTACTGTCCATCATTCTCTTAGATGCTAGGGGCGTGTTGCAAAGGAACTATGCAAATACAATTGTTTATAAATAGTTCTGCGGGCGTAATAAATTATATTTTTTTGATAATTTTTCTTTTCAAAACGCATTGGAAACACTTGTATGCAAGATTGCAGTTAAGCTGTCCAGTGCGTTGTTTATTTTAGATAGTAAGTGTGTCTTTTTAACTTTCTTGTTTTGTTTTGGTAACGTACCCAGAATTGGTATTTGCGTTTTAGTTTTGAAAAAAAAACAGTAAAGTTGTACCAAGAGCTTTTCAGTGGGCCGCCAATTTAATGCTTTATGTATACGTAGATAAAGTGGAATGATGCATCTCCATCCAAACTCCATCAGCGGACGAAATTAACGGTAAAACTTGGCCTTCGAAATGGTTGCCTATCAATGTTGTGCCTGCTTTTAAGCTTCATTCAAACCAGCCTAGATTTTTATTTAACACTACTATAAGGTAATAGAGTTGTACCAGGGGCTTGAACGCAGCCTAATGATGCTTTACAATTGCATCTGGCAAACTTCCCCTTCAACTTCCTGGCTCTCAGCAGGTATATATTATCTATTATATCATCTCTTCCTTGGTTATGTACCCTCAATATCTACTGCATTCAAATTGAAGTTTGTTTCTAATTTTCTGTTCTTCGAGATCAAGTTACGAATATAACGTAGGGATAAAGGATTTAACGTGACTCTGGAAAATGCATTATAGCTTTGCTGACCGCAGATTCTACTTCCAGAATGCTGTTTTTGTTGGTATTATTGATTATTGAGGACGACAAAACCAAAATCGGGAAGGGTGGTTTTTCAGCAATGGTCATACCCTTTGTTAAAATTACAAAAAACAATTCTGAATGGTTTTCTACTCAAGGTGTTTTTTTTTTGTGTTTTGAGATTCGAGCACGGAAATGGGATGAGAAGAGTTTTCTCTAAGAGCTGCCTGAAAAAAATTTTTCTGCAGTTTGTATAGAGGATGTTGGTTATTTGCCGGTTTGGCATAAATAGTTCCCACAGATATTACATGTTTGTATAAGTCAATTATATAATATAAAACGAACGGTGTTTTTGTCATAAAGGGAGTAATATCATACATTTGAAATGACTCTATCCATATACACAGGAAGCTAGGTTCCAAGCCAAAGAATGATTCACAATATCGGTAGCCCGTGCCTCGAACGACTGAATCGAAAACTTCTTGTAGATTTTGAACTTAAGTAGGTAATTGCGTATGCAGTAGACTGTGCAGTTCGTTTATGAACGTGTATATTAGAATTATCGAAATTAATTATAGAAGATAAATATATAAGTATTGCAATATATCGTGCAGATCTACGGTTGTTTATTGGAACCGAAAGTAACTATTCTTTAGTGTTAGGGAGGCCCAATATTTTGCAAATATAGCCCTAAGTAATGTGTTAAAATGTGTAAAATAGAATACTCGCCTGCCACGCGGGGAATATTAGGTATATATATTAATATAATATATTAGGTATGGTAGCATAAACTCGCGTAACCTTTAAAATTATATAATAACTTTAAACGGATATAATTAAAGACTCCGTAAAACAACGCCTGGTGTAAGCTTCCTAATAAACTGTGAATTAGGCTAACACAACTAGTTAGGTAAAATAAAGTACTCAGTATACTTACTCGGTCTCCAGATGGTCCAGGTGGTCCTGGCTCTCCTGGCGGTCCCTAGGAATAGAAAAAATTATGGGAAGTCAGGACTCATTGGGCAAGCATTCTTTTTGTGGGATCTTAAAACCTGCCTCAGATAGGTCGTACGTACCACAATGTATATTAATCAAGGTTTAATAACTGGAAAAAACATATAGTTGCATCTCTTTTTCCAATTTACGTACAGTAGGTCCAGGTGGTCCGGTGCCTCCGTCGAATCCAGGTAGTCCTGGAGGTCCCGGTGGACCGGGCGGTCCTGGCGGCCCAGTTTCTCCTTGTGAACCCTGCAATAATAACGATAAGTATCGATTGGAAGCAATGAGCTCTAAATTATCCACTAATCTCGAAGTAACACGCCCTCGCGAGGGAATCGATAACTCTAGCCTTGTTAACTTCTTAAATTTTCGCCTTAAAAAATACTGTACAGTCCCTTTTTACACTACATATTTTTTCGGAAAAAAATTATCATTAATATTTTTTTCCCAAAAAAATAAATTTTTTAGTCGGTGTGACTTCTCAGTACAACACCTGTTTTGCTACTGCTTGTCAATATAAATCGGCATTATGAATATAAATATGCTATTTACAGATTTAATTCGAAAAGTTAAACGCTGGACTGCTTGATTGGAGTACCTGTGGAGTTGCAAGAACAATTAAATCTGTACATACACTCATCATAGCATACATTCATTAAATTTGTGTACGCTCTTTTGAAAAAAAACTGATTGTTCATCTACTGGAAAATTGTAACTTATTCGATAAACCAGTACTCCTAAATGATTCTGTGACGAAGCACTGAGCAGCTTTTGAATTCTACACGTAAGGTTTTTGAATAATCGTTTCCATACTATGTGTGATGGGATCCAAGGTATTAATGTAGAGAAATCTCATCTCTCATAAAAATTGAAGCTCTTCAGTTACTGAAGATAGGTGCTCTATGTGTTTTTTAAAGCGTTTATCCTGTCCTCTACACTCACGTCGATACATTTATACGCCACATTGTTGATGCCCAACATGATCAAAATGATTTATGTCATTCGAAGATATTTGTAAAAATTTTACTCGGATAACATTTTTATGCAAAATATATAAATATTTTCTCGCTATGATTTGGGAACATGAAGAGTCAGTATTCGCTAGCATAACTATTGTAGACGCTTCTTACCGTTTGCTTATGGTAGTGCGATATCGTGTTTCCCTACTACCTGAAGAGACACAGAAATACTCTAGAGACGAACCCCGACACATTGTGAACTTTCAGTGAAGGTTTGATGAATAGGAAAGGTGATGAACATGACAAATTCTTTTTCTGCTTGGTCCCCCCCAAGTTACTATTATTGAGCCCCTTACAGTGAAGCAATGCTGAAACAGCAGTTGAGATCTGTCGTAGAAGGGATAACCTGGAATCAGTTATCGCAAAAAGTCTACAAAACATGACCTGGTCTTGAACTGAAGCTTGGTAATTTCCACATTGTCGACTGACTGAAATTGAGTTGTGTTTGAGGCAGTAATAACCTCCTGTCATGAAACAGCGAAATTTTCGCATGGCGAGAAATCTAATAATACTGACCAGAATCGGGCGCTCGGGATCTGTTTCTTATGTCATCCACGCATTATATTTAAAAACTATATAGGTTGCAATTATGGCAAGAGACTCGAAAGCTTGGCTTTGAAATTTTTAATTAGTCGTTGACCCGATTACAACAGCCGGTCGGCGACAACAGCCGGTGGGCAAATGACTTAAAATTCTGAACATAAACGGAAGACCATGCTGGATGACTTCTAGACAGGATTGTAATTGTAAACCTATCAAGAAAGGCGCAACGTGTAAGGCTTTTAAAGGTTTAGGACCGGATGTGAACAACCTGAAAACAAAAAAATTCCAACCCGTATGAAGACGTCTCTTAGACAGCGTACACAATGTAACAATACTTGCTGGGGGTGCTATAGTTCTTCGGAACAAGGTAAACGTCTGAACTGTAGGTGTTGGCACACCTCTTTTTTTTTTTAACTTATTACCCTGCACAATTTAGTACAGGGTACGTGTGCCCCTGAACCAATATCTCAAAAACAATACAAGGGTTTCTCTTGATTTTACTCAGCTTATATCATATATTCTGACGATTTGCCTAATTTGGTGTATGTATTACCTTGATCATGATGATATCTTGGGGAGTGATGGAACCAACACCTGGTGGAAGTGCATTGCTAGAGCTACTCAGGGCGTTTCCTTGTCCGCCCGTGAAACTAAACCCTGCTCCATCGCCTTTTTCTCCTTTTTGGCCTGCCTCCCCTTTAGGACCGTCCATACCAATTGCACCCTAAAATAATATTTCGCAGTAAATATAGCAATATATTAGTAAATAATAAAAAGAAAAGAATAAGGGTATAATATAAAGTTCACCGGTTATTATTTAAATGTTTACCATACAGTTTGTCATTTGAATATGTATGAAGTTTAAAATACTTACCTAATTAAAATCAAATGTATAATTGAAGCAAAGAAGTTAACATTAAATTTTGCTAACTGTATCTTTTCATTCCACCAGTTACAAGTATTCTTGAAAACCTAGATTCTTCAAAAATAAATCCACATCAATAGAGTTGGTTAAGGGTCAATGAAATAAACACAAAGAAACAAAAATAAAATCTTATCTAATTTTATTTCTCGGCGATTGAGGAAATTGATAATTTTTATTATTTTTAATATTAAATCTTTTAAACTAACTCAATCCTCTTGTTTGACTATGTTCTGAAGTTATTGAGGATTTTTCTAATATACCTAGGAGGCGACAAAGCAACCATATTAGCAGTACTTGTAGTCATTACCATTCTTAGTCAATTTTATTTTAATAATTCGTTGTCACCATTTGTCAAAGCTGAGATTCGAACTAGCGGTTGCCGGAATACACGTTTATGTTTATCATAGCAATGAATTTAATAAGATGCGTCTTAATCATGTTCGCCACTATTATCATTATTATCATTACTATTAATCATTATTATTCATCATCAGATCATTATTATTAATGCTGGGGTGTCAAGATTGGGTTGCATGGACGTTATTTCATTATTACCATATTATTATTATCCCGTTGCGTTGAAAATAAGCGGCATTAGCCTTGCCACTGTGTAGTGGCCTATCGGGTTGGTATCCATATTAGACAGAATACCTCTAAGAAGTCCTTTAATATTTTTAGCAGATTGTTTACTAATACGCCTTGTGCTTTCCACTGTAATTGAAATAAGCGAATATCTAGCATTGATATCACCGCATATTCGAATCTGTTTTATATTCCTGGGTCGGGCGAACTATTTGAAGTGGAGGTACCCCGATAAACGTAAGAGCAAATAAATGTGCATGAAAAATTCAAGTCCAATGCTTGCGTACTCACACCATCCGCTTTCTTCCGCCATTATGCCTTGGACACCTTAGCTCAAGCGTCAAAAACAATTCTACACTGCCAATAATCGCATGTAGCTTTTCAGATGTGGCCACATTCGGGGACAACCCAGCGGAAACCGCTAGCGGTCACCGCAGTTTGTGTAATATCATCCAGAATTCAATGAGAGAACCATGCAGAATAGACTTTAATATGGCATCGAGTTGAGGATTACCCTAAACGTGTTGTCATCAAGTCTTTAAAAAAAAAACTGCTCTTTTGTAGGTGGATTTCCGCTGAAAGATGTTTCTTTATTTAAATAACTTTAAATAACTTTATATTTTCAAGAACCAAGAATATGGTGTCCTGTGTTTTCCTCTGCAAAATGTGAATATATCTGTGACATTAATCTGTTTCACCGTCACAGTTTCATTTTGTTCCGCTAGTGCGGAGACGGATTCATCGTGGACCAAAGATTTGATCAGTTGGCCAAATTAGAGTACTGACGCCACGTAAATATGAACTAAGGGGAACTTTGTAATTCTACCGTTGCCCTTACCTTCAAGCCGCTTGTTCTGTAGACCAGCTTGTCTGTTTCCACTTAATATCAATGAAATCGACGTTGACTACTTCGTTCGAATGCTCCCTATCATTTAATTATCAGCTAGACGATCCGTTGAGTACTCTCTAGACGATACCAAAAACTGGAATCGATCAAGTAAACCCCGTTAAAGGGCGGTGCGGGTTCGGATGTCCTGTCTAGGCGCTTACAGATACTAGAGAAGAGACAGCTGATAGACTCCCCGCGGTGACTTACTGGATAACATAGGTCTAGGTTTTAACTCGCGCATTGATACACTTCGTTTCGGGGCTAACCGATTGAGTGCCTAATGGCGATACCAGACTTAAAACTCCAGCACGCAGACTTCGTCGATTCCTCCAGAGAGATAACGCTCTCGCGCGAAGAGATAGTGGCATACGACTTTATGCGGGTTTTTTTCTAAGGAAACCCTTACATACAGGGACCTACACAAATGTCCTAAGTAAGCAGCATATCTTTCAGGATGGGCCGTGTCTAACACGATACGGGATGCTAAGGAAGACATGCACACGGCCTTTTGGAATATGGGATGTCTTAGCTAAGCACAATTGTCACCAGTACTAGTCTGGTGGTAAAAGTGTGGAGAAAACGGATTTCCGAATCGGATGGTCACTATCACCTGTGATATTGAACGTGCATATTTCTCTGTGACGATTTTGCTAATATCGGCATACGTCTTTATTAAATAAAAATATTTTAGGGCACGTGAATTCTTGTGGCACTTCAACATTATCTCAAGGTCGACTGCTGCCTTAATCCATGATTTACTGCTTCTACGGCGGTTCGTGAATTAAGCAATTGTTCAGCAATTAAGCAATATTGCCTTGCGGCTGTATTATTTACGGATAACCTGTCATTTGAATATTATTACGAACTACAAAAGATACGGATATATTTCATCAACTCGATCGAGAAGCCTTAATATACTTGATTTTTGTGCTTATCAGAATACATTAGTTGACGCCCAAACTCAGCTACCACCAAGCCACATCACCCTTCAATATAATTTGAACGTTTGCTCCCTAAGCCACTTTTAGCAAGTCTTGATTAGATTGTGTGAAAACAGACGTTTACTATATTGGAGCTGAGTCTGCTATAATGGGCGCATGCCTCTTTTTTTGCAATTACGACTCTGCAGATACTCATATAACTTGTTTGTCGATTAGCAAACTTCCCTTGTTTTATTTTATTCACACCTAAGCGATAAAACATTTGATTCAGAATACTGCAGTTTCTTTTTCAGTCCAAGTTTGTTGACAGTAGTAATGCTTTTAATTTTGCGATGGTATTTGTAAGTCGAATGTATTTAGCCCAGACATAGTACGAGTACGATGCCTCGACAGGCGACAATGGCATTGAGTGGCGTCCCTTTCGCGTTCGAAAATATTTTCCACAGGCTTCACTATAGAGATATGTTTGAAGGTTTTTGATAAATGATCAGCCACTTAACCCTCTGCAGCATATAGAAATGGTGCAATGCTTACTTGACAACCCGATGAAGCTCGTAGCAGTAAAATGTTACTAGAAGTGGTATGAATTAGGACACATACTATAGGAGCGGACAACACACGCTATATTTAACCTAATCCTAATTATTCTATTAGAAGATATGTGATCATGTATCTCACACATACGAGGTACACATGATGCTTGAATGTAACCATAATATGGCTCCCTGTCAAAGAAAATAATTAGTTCTTCCACAACGTGTTCAAGATGAACCTGTAAAGCGAATAGTATGTATATTGATAGATGAATATAATCTTCAAAGGAAAAATGGGTCGAGACCTCAGGAATAGCTTACAACAAGACTTATCTCTGGCTATGCCTGGCGCTAGCCTCGTCGGTCTCGCGAAGCCAAATTCTATTATTGCTGCTAAATCCTTTTCGAATACAGGCGGTTGGTATTGAATACTTGTTATCAGTTGTGTGTGTGTGTGTGTAAACCCAACCATTTGATTTTCCTATGCTTCTCTTCCACAATCATCAGATTATGGTGCTAAAGCACGAAATGACACGAAAATTTTTTCGGTACGCCCGCCAAACTCTAGAAAATCGTTCGGTCATTTCAATTATTTATTAAAAAAAAGCAACACCTTGGATATGTCTTTGTTCATAAATGAACATCATTTTTGATGTCTTGATAGAGTTCTAGTAATAACGTAAAATATAACTATTTTTAAAAATGGTCAGAGTTTCGCCAAATTTGCTTTTATTTCTATAAGCCGAAACGCAGTCGCACCGTATTCTATGTTTCTGAGATCTAAATCAAGAAATACATGCGAAGTGATTAAGAAAAAATTGTTTTGTAGAACGGCGTGCTCACTGTTACGCTTCCTGTTTGGACAAGCTACAATTTGGATCACCCGAAATTCGATCCTGTATAGCTGAACAGCACTTTGTTATAAGAATCAAAATCTATAACGTAGCCAGATTAGGAAAAGGTGCTTACGAAGCAACGTTTACAATGCGAAATATTATTTATGAAAATGTTCTTACGAGATGGGGTACCCTTTTGCTGAAAGAACACATATTCATGTAAGCTTATTTACTGCCTTCAGTACCACAGGTTGAGGTTAAGTAACTCAGGAGCTGATGAGTATCATTCTAGGGTAACAGCCAATTAGTCTTGGAAACGTAGGCTCTGTAGCAGATGGTTTCAGTATTTGTCATGGGAAGCAAGTATTTATCATAAGAAGCAAGGAGAACTCGTGAATCATCCACTATTTTTTTCAAACAGACAATAACTCCAATAACAATGTAATAATAATAATAATAAATGCTCGTTTGTTACAGCTGTCTACAAAATCTGTTCACATTAACTATGTTATTCGGATAAATACATGCTGTCTATTTGACTATCAATCTATTCATAGCGCTCGAATGACTTCGCCTGGTTTCGTCACATAACACAATTCATAAAGCGTGTGGTCCTGTTTTTGACCTCTATAATCTGACTACGTTGTGCAATTCTTGCCGGCATTTCTTGATCCGTCTATTTATAAACTGCCTGACTCGCTTTTTTTCTCTGCATGACCTGGCCATACGACATTGGTGTACATATACACTTGCATCTAATGTCGCCCAAGATTAAAAAAATGTTTTGCGCTTTCTCAGAAGTTTACCATTTTGGGTCTAGTCCGTGATTTAGCGAATGTGATCTATAAGACTTTAAGCTAGCTTGCCTGAGAGTTTTTATATCATAAATAAAATATTCGAAGCTATTCCTTAGTATATTTTGCCTAAGTGTTAACAATTAATGAAAATTGGCTTGATACTTTGTCCAGCTACCGTTATTAACTTGATGTCTCATTTTGCAAATTAATGTTGAGCATTGTAAAAATTTTACTTTCGATACCATCTGCATATTTGTGTGATTGATATTGAGCTACCATGGCTTTTTTGAAAAACGTTAGCAATTCAGTAAGTGTTGCTGCAATTCGTCCTTAAAATGTAAAAAGCTTTGGCTGAAATTCACATAATCGTCCTGTTCTTGTGTACTGGATCTGCAAAAAACGAGCCTTGTTTGATGGATATGAAAATTTTACAGCTCCCCATCACCCTTTTTATATAGACCATCCACGCAATGAATAGCTGTTGGTATTAATAACGAAACATAAGAAACCATTTCATTCACAAACAGAATGATAAATTTGCTGGACAACCAATCTACAGTTTACCTCCCGCATATTAATGGCGCCGTTATGTAAAACGGATTGTGGCTCAGAAATTCTAATTACCTGTGTAATTAGAATTTCACGACTACAACCATTGTTTACGTTGCGACGCATCAAGCTGCTCTGCGGAATCATAATGATTTTCAAGAAAATAGCAGTTAAGACACATATGCACGGTTTGCTCGTTTCCTTGTAGCACCTGATAAGGGTTTCTTTTTCTTAATTCCATAAGCCTCATTGCGTTAAAAATTAAAATTGCACAGTCTACCGTCTGTGCTCGATGCCCAAGAGGACTGGTCAAAGGTGGGTTGCTAAGTTTACAGTCGGCAGCTTGGACTTCGAGGACGCACTTTATTCGAGTCAGCTATGTCAATATACAGAGGACCGTCTAAAGATGCCATTGAAAGAAGATAACTAACAAACGACTGGTAAGATATCCGTAATGGCGAAATATAGTCATGTGACTATTGTAAACTGTTTTTAATTGCCGGGGTTGGATTAAATTCTGGAGCCTGGGTGCTCCATAAGTTGTGTAATAGCAGTAGGAAGCAACAAGGAGTATCTTAGAAACTTGTTAGAGAACTTCTTTACCACCAGATCTAAACATTTCTAACAAGGCGGACTAAACAAATTTATTGAAATATGAGTAAAGGTCGTAGAAGGTAATTGAATCAACACATTTATTGTCAAAATTTCGATAAAACACTGTTTAGTCTCGATAGTGCGTTATAGCAATATAGTTGAAATATTTTTAAATGTGTGTTTAGCACTATATATATATATATATAT
>NW_019214106.1:175849-187311 GCF_002532875.2 Varroa jacobsoni
GTTTAGTCTCGATAGTGCGTTATAGCAATATAGTTGAAATATTTTTAAATGTGTGTTTAGCACTATATATATATATATATATATATATATATATATATATATATAGTGCTAAACAGAGAAATCTTATTTCCCTATTTATTGTGGCACACATTTAAAAATATATATATATATGCATATGTATACATAAGCTATGCATTAAATTAAGGTGTGCCTTGAAATAGGTTACTTCATTAGAATTTTCTGTCAAGTTAGTATTTGACGATATTCTTCGAGTGCTTGTGTTTTATTTTCTGCAAGAATAAAGCTTTCTTTTTTAGTCTCGCAATTGCACTGTCTAAAGAACGGCTCGAAATATTTAGAACGAAAGTTCACACAATAGCAAGCTGGCTAGCAATTTTAAATTCATCGTAAATGAACTATTTTATTAGCAAAAACTAGCTATCAGTCGTTCTTTCCATAAATAAATATTTATTTTCCATTGTTCGAAAAGCTTCACATTTGTTACCTAATAAATATCTAAATATATAATAATATAGTACTCATCTGTACAGGTGAGTGCAATCTTTTCTGTAATCTGTTTATTAAACACGTGAATACTAAAACGATTACGTCGAAAATACGATATATATACGAAATAACTGATATTATATTCTAATATTATTTATTTTATAGATATGGAGCAAATTAACTTTCTCGTACACTGCCATGGCTATAACCAGACGTAATTTCGTTACTAGAAACACGCTAACCGCCAGAAGCACTCACCGGAAATCCGGGCTTTCCTGGGGAACCAGCAGGTCCTGGTGCGCCAGGTTCTCCATTACGTCCTCGCCGACCCCGTTTACCGGGCAGTCCTGCTGGGCAGGCACAATCTTCGCGCACCATACGAGGATTCCGGCGCAAAACATTCCATACAGGATGCGTTTCAGATCCGATTGTAGGCTTAAATGAGAAGAACTAATATTATAAGGCTATATTTGTTGTATACGTTTGTTTACCTTATATTTCGTCTTTAACCTTTTCCAATGATAATGGCCTTAAACATGGTTTCGAACAGCAAGCAAGTAACGTATTGCTAATGAAACCACTATCTTTGGATCAAGCAAATTATTTCTATATAACATAGTAGTCACATTTGCGACCGTAATACACATATGTATACCTTATGAGAGACAAACAAATATCGAATAATATGATGTTGATGAGACAACCAGTCGCCCGGCTGTTATTATGTAGGCTGTTCTTGTGTATATTCTAGTTCACTTAATTGCAGCCATAAACAAGAGAAATTGCTACAAACTCCTCTTGTTCCAAATTGCAGGTGGAACGCTGACAGCGCCGTTTGGTCTCAAAAAAAAGCTTGGAGCTATGCCATGACAGTTGCGGAACCTCCTCTTCTTCTATGTTTTAATGAAGTAAAGGTATTAGTCCTTTGTAATCGTGAAATAAAATAATTTTATGATGCAAATATTAATAAGCAATGCTTCATCCAGGCGGACGGTGGTTGGTAATGGTTTATTGTAAAATGCATTTTTAATTACACTTGTAATAAAATTATAATTAAGGTTGGCCGATCTGACCAACTCAAAGTGGTGTGTTTTTGTCTGAGTTGTGTACATCTGTGTCCCCGTGACATTGCACGGGTAAGGTTTTTGGCTAATGAATTTAGCGATACGTGGCGGTCTAAGCTCGAAACTCGACGCAGAGGAAGTTAGCCGTTTAAATTAATGCTTAACGCAAGAAACACTTGTACACTTGTGTACATTTGTACTTATGTACATCAACATTCTTTGTAAACACGTGGCAAAAAAGTGTTCTGCATTAGTGAACAACCCTGATATGTAGACTTGAATTTAAAAAAAGATACCATTTGGTCAGGAGAACAAATTGTACAAAAAAGCTTATCTTGGCCCTTACAATTTGGAGCCTTACATTATTTATTAAATAAGAAAGTTGTTTAATAATAATATATAGATAGACAGTAGACGAGAATTAGTCATAGGAGGTGTATGGGTTTGTTAGATCTTTACACCTCTGCTTGTATGCTTCAATAATACATAACTATATCCATTGGTTTGCCTGCAATATAAATTTCCAAAATGTGGTGGTACTGGTGTCCCCCCTTATGAATGTCAACTCAAATAATACACATCAGAGATAACTCACGTTAACAATTAAAATATATCTCTACACCTTCAGGAGAAATTGCAAAAGTCAAAAAAAAAATACTCATTAGTCAATCTCCTATTGTCGTTGCAGTTGTTATAATGTGCATGCGTAAGAGAATGAAATTTAGATGAAAAATGATTATTCTGTTTATATGATGTGCGACATCTTGGCTGAGGCGCTGTTCAAGTCTTCATACATCAATACGTATTTTTAGTAGCACTGGTAGCAAATTGGTGAATTTGCTTGGGAAATTACACCACTTATAAAGCACATTTAATTGTATACGTCAAGAGGGTTGTCACCATCATGTTGCTAATCTTTTGATGTCACGAGCCCACCTCGATTAGAACTTTGGCACAGATATCTGGTTACGTTATTTCATCTGCTATTAATAGTCAATGGGAAAAGATGCGCTTTTTAATAGCGTCCATTTCTCCCGCAGTAACTATACTCTTCGATGGACAAATACTTATTTCAATAATGTGTGATAGTATTGCTGGGACACTGCTTTATTGTTGCTTCAATAATGCATAACTATACATTGGTTTGCCTGCAATATCTTACCGCTCGGCTTCGGAAAATTATACGACTATATTCATGGCTGATATCATAGTATTGTTTAATGATGTAACAAACGTTATATTTGTCTGGATGTCTTTGTATTTGCAAAGTAGCGTGACGAGGTGTTTACTATTATTTTTTTATCCAACGTTAAAATTGACATGATGTAGCTTATCAAGGGTTTTCAATTGATATTAATATCGATCTTTTCCCAGTAAAAACCTGTGTGTGAAAAAAATCTTTGGTCGGGAGAACCAATTCCGGCTAAAAAATTCTATCAAAGTGTGGTCCACTTCAGTCTACACACGTCTAACAAATTCCAAACAAAAATGCCCAGAAATAAAAAAGAAAATTCCATGACCAAAAAGATGAATAGATAGAAGCTTTAATAAATATAAATAGTTTCTAGACTAGTAAAACGATAGATAGACCATTCATAATAACCAGAACGGTGACTATGGATGAGATGAAGGGGTATGTATTTCGTGCTTTTCGCCTAGTACTTTATGGACCTAGTACTTAGTTAGATGGCTGACTCCCAGCATACACAAAGTGTGTTTCGCTGATTTAAACTTAGACCACTACGTGCTTTAAGCTTAGCAATCAAACAAGGGGGCCATTCTCTCATAACGAAGACAACATTAGGTAATGGTGACGGGGTGATATGTGATGTACAATTGCATAATGGAATTGCCTAAAAAGCAAACTTCATTCTGTATATGGTTCTAATAACGAAGTTCGTGGTTAAGTGTTACAAAGTAATGTAAGTTATTTTAAAACAAATATAAAAATGTTGGAGGTTTGACCATTGTAGCTAGCCCTGCTTAAAAACAATACTATTGCTCGGAGCCGCGATCCGTGCTCTTTGAATCCGAGCATTTGAATCATCTTACATTTACTAGAAGCACATGTACCGTTAATTTTTACTAATTTGTACATGCACTTACCGTTTTTGGTACATACGAAGTCCGATGAACGGGTAATCAATTATTTACCTGATCATTATAGTAGCACAATCAAAGATCAAGAGGCTAAATATCAATAAAGCATCTGGTCAATTTTAGAGGAACAATTGACAATGTTTGTTACAGTCCACCCTTAAGTAACCTTACTAGGTGTCACTTTACGGATATAGAAGTTGAGAAGCAAGATCTGTGCTTCTTTAAAGGCCTAATAATATATATAGGCACAACATTATTGCGACCATAATGGCCCTTTTAAGTCAGCTCAAGACCCCATCTAATTCGAAACATTATTCTTTTTCACTAAACATATAACACGTAAATAGGCATTGTAAGGATTGGTCGACGGGCGATATGATACTGCGTCCAGAGAGTTGGCTAGCGCTAATGTCGATGTACATTTTAATATGACTACTGTAGTTGAATGATCATCGTAAGCCACACCACTGAGAAACTGTTTCACGACTGTGTTGTTTTCAGCGTAAACCGGTCGAGCTTGAGTTTCACACCCTTTCTCTGTGAGAACTACAGCCACCCACGTGGCACGCTGATTTCGAAAGAACAACAGTATAACAGACGAAATGTACTCACATTATGTACACCCGTTATATTGTCGACGAAATTTTATCAGTATGAGTATGAGACCATTTAATCTGTCGCAAACTAGCTTTGTTTCCCAACCTAATTATCAGTTTCGGTCAATTTCTTGATTTTTCTTTCTACTGCTACGCCCGTGATCGTTAGAAGAGTCCAATTACACATAATCTTGTAGAATTGGTCTACATCAGTAAGTCTAGACGGTATATCCGACATCTGAGGCCCAATCCACGTTTTGTCGAAAGGCAGGTGTTCGTGGACATTCCTTCTCACCTAGATGACATTCGGCGGGTACTGATTGGACGGCTTAACATAAAAATTGTACTCATAGGCCAATGCGTTCATTTTAATCTAATAATCGTGGCAACTAGCGGCGCAGAGTTTCTTTAGAGAGAAGAAAAGCAAATTCTTGGATCAGCAGATCCTATTTATATTGCGGCCAGCTACCGCACAATGAGTCGAGGAATGATGAAAAAGCAATCCGCTTGTCACCGTAAACAATATGGGCTGATGCGATCACAACCGCATCAATGGTGGAGTCTTTACTAAAAGAGAAATATGTTAATTTTCAAAGGAATGCTTTGTTGTATAGTATAGTCGTATTTGCTGCATGTCTGACACATTGTTTTTGGACCTCTGCACGTTTCACTTCCCACATATTCCTAGCCGAGAATCGTCTCGCATCGGTTTTTTTAATTGAAAACTGTTCGTTGCGGTTCATAATTTATTCCAGTATTGCAGCGTGAATATTACGCGTCGTTACAGAATAGACATTGTCGGAGATTATCCTAAACACAGCAGCTGACAATGTAGACAGTTGTTGTGTTTTCAACGTGCGTACGGCTGATCAATGTAGCAATATCATACCGATAGGCCGCTGCGTTGGATGCTGCTGTCGGTAATTCGAGGCACAAGCAATGTCTACTCCTCGGGGTTTATATACCCTTTCAGGTATTCTCATAAAAGTCATGGTATATTCATCAAGTGACAGTTTGAACTGTGAGCTGCTCTGAGAATGTACAGGAAAGATCAACTAATCGTGTTGCATTATCACCTAACTCGAACAAAATGCGCTGGAGTACTTCACAAGATGACCACATAATAAGTGATCATGAATAGAGTTATTGAAATATCGATGCTTTTCATAAACATAATGATATTTTGCACATGGGTTAACAATACTCGAAAATATTTATTTGTCGAATCCATTGTAGGAGCACTCATGATTCGAGCCATTTTTTTTTTCGTTTTTCCTCAACAAATCCGTAGTTGGCGTCAATCAACTCTAGCGCGGCAGTGCAATTAGTGTTACCAGTTTCGTGATTTTTATTAACTTACGAAGAGAATCATATAGGTATTTGGTTAAAAGTACAAGGCAGTCAGTCTTAGTAACCTTTAATTCTTCACGAAATCCGGTTATCGAACCGAGGTGGCCATAACCGATGGATGTGTTAACTATAGAAAACATATCAAATAGCTGAACTGGTATAACAATATAACTTATTACTGCGTTTTGCTTTTGATTAAGGTAAACTATAAATGACTGACTGCTACGAGGTTGCGCCATGTAGCACATAAAGCATAAAGTGTGCATGGCTTGTTGAGCAGTTGCACCATCATTTTATGAACAATCATATGATTCTATCGTTGTGCTCGATAGATTAATCTAAATAATAGTCCGAGTTAATCGTTTCTGGGTGATTTAGAATTTTTTCTACTGAAACCCTGAGAACCGTTTATAGCAATTCAATAATTCTTCGTAAACAATTATCTTAACTGATTTTCTTGGTTAATTAGTTTTCTTGGTGTAAGAAAAGCAGTGTTCTCCTTTTCTAATTGATGTCTGCAAGAAGGAGAATGCAAACTTTTGTCACTGGTTAATTATTACGTTCCGTAATTGTGATTAGTTGCCCTATAATATAATTAATCCGTAATAGCACTGTGCTACACTTACCTTTAAAAGTTACTCAAAAAAATATAAAGTCACGATAGTCCTATAGTGTAAAATGAAAGTCAGTGTTACACAATTCTGGGGAAAATATGGAAAATAGTTAAAAAGACAGATGATACAATATACGGAACCGTTTGATCATTTCTTTAGTCAGGTAAAGTTTGTAACACAAATCCTTAGCATCGCACATAATACTAAAAATTTTTAACCAAACTGGTATCAAGCTGGTCTACGATCAGCAATGCCGCTATGCTTTGTCCTGCTATCGGGAAGTTAGTAATCGGAACTGCTTTTTCTGTGTGGACATCGCGCAGGGCACAGTCCTGGTTATCATCTGTGGTCACAGTAACATGAGAAGTGTCGCTTCTGGAAGGAATACTGCGATTTAAGAGATTACGAACAATTTTAATATATGCTCATTGTATGTAGCTCTGCTTAAGAGACAACACTAGTGCTTGAAGTAGTCAACGGTTCCTTTTGCATCCAGTTCATCTTTCACTTACCAAACTTATTTACTTTGTTCAGGTAGAATCATAACCACTTGAAATAGATATATCTATAGCGATGTGGCACACTAAGCTTTATATGCTACGCTATACCATACGTATGATGGCTTCATGTCACTTCATGAGCTAATGTTATAAAACAACTCCTAAATTCATTAATCTTGAGTCCACGAAGTTACCTAAGATTAATAGTTGCGTTACACCATAACCATTTCATTCCTTGGTTAGTTACCATGCTAGACTACTCAGCGATTGAACTTGTGTCAGCAAGAAGCATGATAGAGCCTACAAGATTGCTTACGCCTATTACAAACACAATACTCTACTGTGCTCTGCATAGGCAATACTGAAAGCCATGCGCTGTAAAACTCATCACTGTATATTTATTATAAGTAGACTTTTTTAGTGTTAAAGTTAACTAATAGGTTGAAATGGCGACGGAGGTTTTCGACGAACGGTAGCGTCGTCCCTGAGGTAGACAAGTCGGTTGTCTGGTGCAGTCCTAAGGCTTTTTTGAGAAACGAGGTCTTTGTTCGTTTCAAATGCTCGAAACTCTTCACTGTGAGATAGTTTCAGATTAAGCTCGCCCCGTATGCAGCAACTGGCACAACTTTGAGGTTGAAATGTCGTAAAGCGAAAGGATCGGTGAAAAAGAGCCGAAGGCCGTGGGTAAAATCTAAAACTTAATAAGGGGCTATGCATTCAGTCTCACGGGAAATAAGCTGTTTTTTTTTTAAATTAAACAAAATCAATACTCACTGTTATACCAGCGGCGAACTTTACAACGTATGCAGGTTAGCGCAAGTGAAACGAGAATTTATTAGTGCTAGAGTATCACTGACGCTAAAATACAGCATTCCGTTGCTCCATGTTTCGTCCCCAAAAGAACTGCTTTCCAAAGTTCAATTTGGTTCGATTTGGTTATGAAAATGGTTCAGCAATTTTCTATGAAAAGTTATGACTAAAAAAAGTATTATAATAGTTTAGCAGCAACGAAAAAGCCCACGTCAAAACAAATCACTTTAAACCGACCGCCTAGCTGTCCGATTTCTACTGAATTGTAGGTATAGCGAAAGAGGCCGAGAACGTGGAAGCCACTGGCCAGATCAGAAATAGGCCATCGTCGCTGTAACCATTACTACCAGTAAATATGTCAGGTTGTTAAGTGACCTGACGATTATCGAACGAAGTCGCCAGATTTGGAACGTAAGATGTCGTGCCATACGTACAGAATAGGGACAAAAGTGTGAGGACGCTAGCATCGCTCGAGGACTATGTCGACGGCGCGCAGCTACAGGGGCTTTGGCTACCC
Source organism: Varroa jacobsoni (assembly GCF_002532875.2). Classification (NCBI taxonomy): domain Eukaryota; kingdom Metazoa; phylum Arthropoda; class Arachnida; order Mesostigmata; family Varroidae; genus Varroa; species Varroa jacobsoni. The sequence goes on from NW_019214106.1 coordinate 183,908, forward strand.
CAAGGGATTGCACCAAAAAATGTAAACTGCCAGGACACGTGGTTTGCCGATGTTGTTTCACGGGGGACACGCGAGCGTAACGTGGACAAAACATCGTTGGTAGCTATGACTAAGTGTAACGGTTGCGGGAATAAATATTTGTTGTTGATCTCCGATAACTGTCTAGTTTTTCACAACTAATCGTAAAAAAGTAGGTTGTTAGTCCGAAATTGGTAATATGTCAGCTAGCTGCTACAGCTTTCATATTCCAACTGCGTCCGAATTAACAGTCCCTTATTTATTTTCTTAACCATTACAGTGTTTGTGTCATATCTTCGGCCGTCTTAATGCTACGAAGCTGTTGTGTTTCTTGGAGCTGTTTATAAATGACGAAGGAGGAAAAACAAGAAGCAAGAATTTTGGGAGTAAAAATTTGAAATCCAACCGCTGGTGTGAGGGAAGAAAAGCTGAGGACAGTGTATTATAAGATATGAGTATGCTAACTGAATTATGTGAATTATGTGTGTGTGCGTGTTAATAAATACGCATTCTTTTTTCTATTGCGCATACAATCTAAATTATAAGCCTGCAATAAATACGGCGACCTAACTATTTATCGTGTTTTTATACTTCGTGAAACAAGAAGCAAATCTGTCCAGATAACTACATACCCCAATGATAATCACAAGTGTAACTATCGACCGTATGAGAATGAAAGCGACCGAGTTTGTAGATCGTGTTCAATAGGCTTATAACAGCAACCTAGGTTTTCCAGTATATATTGCCTTTATCGTAATCAATGAACGCGTCATAAAGCATGCGAGCAAAAAAATAGAGCTCAGGAGAGTTCTACCTGGTGCGCTAAAGGAAAGGTATTAGCAATTAAAGTAATAGTTAAAGGAAGAATATTAGTAATAGGAAAGGGAAATTAGTAATTTAGTTAAGCACTACTAACAAAAAGCGGGGTCTATGGGTAAAATCATGGTTTTTAAAAACAAGCAAAGTTCGAAACTATTGTCAGTTTGATATTCTTATTTGCTGTAAAGGATTCTGAGCTGCTACGTTTATAATATAACCATTAAAGTACTACGGTAAAAGGCAGGATTACTAAAGACATTATCTCTAAAAAAGGGATGACTAATGAAAAGTATAAGGGAGCGTCTGAAATGGGTATCAGAGAATTGTAAAGAATGATAACAAGTAACGCAAGCTGACTAATGAAAAAGGTATTAGAGAATTACACTTCTCCACTATTGATCACGATAACCACGAAAATAATTGCGATTGAAGATTAGTTGCAGGCTTGTTTATTGACATTAGTTCAACGAATGTCATTAGAAACACGTAAAATGATCTCTTATCTACAACTGTGATTTCGATAACGCATAGAATAGGCCATAGCTGTTAGTATGTAATAGTTCGCCCTGGATTCGTTGTTCTCTGGCCGTTCTAGTAAGAAGCCCAACGTTTCCCTCGCTACTGATGCTAGTGGGAACAACACCCCATTTGTTGTATTCAACAAAATTTCTTCTCACCTTGAAATATTTCTATTCTCCCACCAGCGGCCAGCTTTTTATAACACTACCATGACGAAAATAAGTTATTTAGTAACTTTACACATACTTTTACATATAACAATTATGTACCTCTATACCCACAAGAAGCTTCCAACCGTATATCGAGGAACGCATAGTGTTGGCCGCGCGTACCTTTAGATTGTACCTATCAGCAGCCAACCCGACGAAGATTCTTATGTCGGTAAAATCCAGAGGTCGATAGAGTTGCATGTATTATATTACGACTTCGTTTTGCCAGTTTAGTAGTTTCTAAAAAAATAAAAATTTGCTTTATTCATTGCTTACTCCCGATGGGTATGTGTGTCCCGCTTACTGTGTGTGTTTACTATAAAAAAAAAAAACTCGGTTTTATCAACATCCTTGCACCTACTAGAAAGCTCCTGCCATGAATCAATGGGCACGGGTGATGTTTATCAGTTAGTTTAGTTTGAGAAATATATTACACATGTTAGCAACATTTCCATTTTTTCAATACGAGATTATAAACCTAGTATTTAGGGAAGGACAGTGTGTCCTTTATTTTACGCAAAGTTCCAATACTACTATCTAATTTGTTTCCCAATTTTTTTCAATTTTCAACCGCAAATCCAATCTGTGCGTTATAAAGCGACCCTTCTGGTGGAAAACTAGGTAGATTTAGAGGGCTTGTTAACGAGAAGCTACCGCAAAAGACATCAATTAAAACTTCCGAATTCAGAAGCTACCGCAAAAGACATCAACTAGAACTTCTGAATTCAGAAGCTATGGCAAAAGATATTCTTTTGGCGAACGGAGAAAATAAATAACGCAGCGTTCTAATTCCCCTCCCCCTTTACTTCTTCTATTAAGTTATGTACTGACATTTGTATACATCGCTTGACTGGTAATATTTTAGAGTAATGATAGACTATTTAAATGTAATAGACTGTGTTGGAAATCGTCAAGGATGTCACGTACGATCATTAGTTGCTCCAGCCGCTGTAGCCTGCGTTCCATATGTGAAGTTCTAATGAAGAGTAGACTGTTGAAGGCTGTTAGTAACACAAGACATGTGCCAACTAAAATGTACCTCCAACAGAGCGGAGACATAGAACTATACTCCCTTGTTTTCTCGTGTCCTGTTGTTTCTCGCTTATTACCACAGTACTTTGTATCATGCTTACGAGAAGCCAATCTGATACCACGAAAAGCATCACGCATCACAGGCCGGCCGGGACCTGTAGTCTTGGCTTCATAGAAATCCTGTCGTTTTGCAGACTCCGCCATCATAGTTGTCTTATGATTTCACTTGCAGCGTTTTATCTGAAATAAGAAAATCACGTAAATATTTTTAAGTTATGTTTTTTTTTTCGATAGAAGTCTTTCGGATTCTATTCTATGGAATAAGAACAACTCAGATCGGATGTAAGCAAAAAAAAACGTTTTAAATAGAAGCCCTAGTGATTCTGCTCTATACAGAACAATTCGGATCAGATGTAAGCAAAAGGAAAAGCTTTTCGACAGAAGCCCCTCGGATTCTACTCAGTAGAGTGAGAACAACGCGGATCGTATATAGGTAAAAAAAACTTTTATGATAAAAGCCCTTATGATTCTATTCTATAGAGTGAGAACAGTTTGGATCAGATGTAGGCAAAAGAAAAATTTCCTGTAGAAACGTTTTGGATTCTATTTTAAAAAGTGAGAACAATTGGGATCGGATTAGGCAAAAAGGCGTTTCCGATGAAAGCCCTTTGGATTCTATTCTATTAGACAGACAACAACTCGGATCTGATATAGGCAAATAAACGTTTCCGACAGAAGCCCTTTGGATTCTATTCTATAGGACGAGAACAGCTCAGATCGGATGTGGGCAAAAAAAACGTTTTCGAT
>NW_019214107.1:0-5496 GCF_002532875.2 Varroa jacobsoni
TAGTGTAATATCAGCCGGACTATTCAGGGCTACCAATAAGTTACGGATCTCGAATGTTTATTGTCTATTGCATAGTAACCGGATTTAACGCTGGATCGATTGACTTAAAAGATCCAAGATAGAATTCACACTTGGAAATTAAATTGCCGAACAGTTAGCACTCTCTATACGGTTTCTCGACATCAACGAAATAATGTTTAATAAATAGATAACGAGTCACAAAATAGAGAAGCTGCTAACATGTACCAGACTGGAACTCCTCAAATCGATCCCGACGGTCACCCCCTGTGCCAATTAATACTTGACAAGTGAATTTTAGGCAATGGCTCATTGTCCTTATCGTGTTTGCACTTAAGCTGACAGCGGGTGTCCATAGCGGGGTTCTCTTGGCACAAATGATCAGATGGACATTCGCCGTGCGCTCCGATTGCAAGGTCAACTGCTGACACATTTGTTTTGGGTAAGCTATACGTTGGGCCAAATTATCGTGACCGGTCTCTCATTCTGAAGCTGAATTCCAGCTCAGCGATCGACCCTTCTGGTACGATGGCTTGGGACAGCAGTTATGGCTTTTCGAATGTCCCCTTATTGGTCGAATCAACCAACGTGGGTTGTCTCGTATGTCCAACTGACCCATGGCAACAATGACAGCGGTATCCTTGGGCATGATGACTATTTATTCACCTCACAGATAAGAGTCGACTCAGTGACGGTTCACGGCCTACTTTTTTCAATTAGCTTTTCAGATAGCCAACGCAATTAAAATGTTAAAAAGTTAGATACGCATAAATCGTATGCGACATCCTCTGGTAACACTTTAATGTCTTTCGTTTTTCTCCGCAAGGCCTGCCGCTTTTTCTGTTTTCTAGTTTAACCTTTCATATTATGGCTGAAGGCCGACTTAAACTCATGCTTGTTGTAGTTGATGACATCTAGTACCAGCCTGCTATCGTTTCACGCCATTGGTCGACACTGTGCGCGTTCTTTTGAAAGCAGTACTTAAGTGTACACCGGAGAGCTTTGTAATCCAAATCATAGCATTTAACGGGATCACTTTAAATATAGATCTTGTCGGTAGCATTTTCAGTGGTGAACAGTTTTGCTCTAATCAACGTTTTTACAATTTTGATGGTTCATAAATTATACGAAATACGTGTTCTATGAGAAGTGGACTGTCCAGATTAGATTTTGCGTGTTCAAAGTTCTGACCATACAACTTGAAATACTTTATAACCTGACCGACAACATACGAGGTGTAGGTAGTGGTGTTACATGTCATTGTTTAGCGTATAGTTCTAACCCGTCGAACGGCGTGACCAAATGCCCAGAAGGACAACATGTTCGAAAGTGATGTCTAATTTTATTTAATCATGGGGTTGACTGTGGGTCATGCGGGATCATACACATAGATCTGGAGCATGCATATGCTTAAGACTGCACGCGAAGATGGCGTGACCGTTCTTCAGATCGGGTTCTGATGATTTAACTGCAAATCTGCTCCTGCAAAACCTCTATCGATTAATTACGCTCCACTAAAAATATACTGTATTGAAATTACGAAGCGATCCACAATCTATCATGTGTTTGACCCTGTCGAGACCGTATATGAGATCATATCTTGACCGCTTTCGCAATGTCATAAGCTATCTATTTACATGCCTAAGACAGAGGAAGCCTTCATTTAAAAATATTTAAATCAGCTTTTCAAAAAAAATACCTATCTGGCCCCTTTAGAAGAAATTTTCATTCAAGATATAGCTTTTATCCTACGGAATACTGAAACTGTGACATTCTAATGAATAGATTCATACATTCTAAGCGTTAACCTCAAAATCAATTATTACTGGCGGCGGATGACAGTAGTGGCAAATGTTAGGACTCTTAATGTTAAGCGTGGTAAAATTTCTTTCAATAGGACACCATACCTAGTGTTTACATAGCAGCAATGGCTATCGAGTTAGAAATACACTTACCAGAATAATGTCCAACCTGAAATACTGTTATTTCCTGTAAGACCAGCCATCAAGCCGAATTTGTGGACATACCGTTGGCCATAATAAACGAGCAGCTTTGTAGTAACGAAACTTCATTGTCTCAAATCAATCACACGAACGCTACACAACTTACGTTAATGGAAGGCTCATTTTAGCACTCCGTGACTTTAACTGCCTTAGTACCCCATACGGAGACTACGGCATATGAGGCCACTGCTACCTAACAACTGTTACTAATCATTAGTATAAATGGTGATATACTAGAAGATTAACTGATTAGTGAAGTAAGCTACGAAAAACAACCATAGGGACTCTACTTTCGTGTATTACGTGCCCACCGCATGAAGGCTTTTGAAATTCGAATGCTTTCAAGAATATGCAATACGTGCCCTACATCTTTTACGAAGAAACGGTAGGCTTTAATTAGTGTAGGTCCTGTTTAATGTGGGAAAGTTCTCGTTTTTATGGGCTACATAAGCTGCTCCACGGAGAATAATCGTGGGTAACGACGAAGAACCGGGGCTCGTTCATCGCATTTTCTCTGTGAACACCGATTCTGCGGACGGATATCAAAATTACGATAAATTTTTTGATATAACTTGCTCGAGATTTAGTTATTAAAAACGTAATTTAATTATTTGTATACTAGTATTTATTTAATTTTCCTTTTATCCTCGTCCTTGTTAACATAGCATGATAACGTAGCGTATAGACTTAATCTACGCTACACTCTCCAGTACCTGACATTCAGTATTATATCATACCAGTTAATAATAGTATGATAGATGCCAAGTACCGTATTGTGGTGGTTCCTAGTCACCTTGATAACGCTGCTTGTCTTCGAAGAATTCGAAGTTGTTCACCGTTCGTATGTTCGCCTCGATAACCTGAATCGCTAATAAGCTTCCTATGACACAGAGTGGGGCAAAAATAGCTCGAGTTCTTAAAAACAACATCCGTTTGGGTAGCAAAGGGGTGTTGAAGACAAGAGCAACGACATAGCAAGGGGAAGGCTATTAGGTTGTTAAGTGATCACTGTCCCACCCTGTATAATAACACGATATTACACAATCTATGAGGCTACGCAATATAATATCATATCTGGCATAATAGAAAAGATCATAAATGGATCAAACAAATTTATTTCGCTCGACGGCTTTATTTTTTTGTAGCAGCTTAATAGATTTCGTCAAATCACCTTGAGTGACAGAAATGTTCGCACGATGAGAAGACACGTAACAGATAGAAGAGCATTATCGCTTTTGTCTTCAATAATAACAATAAGCATGTCCTTCCACAGCTCCCTGTGAACTAAGTCTTGCTTATGTGGAAAAAAATGTACAAAACATGAACAGCGTCTAAGCTGCTGGCGGGCATACTAGCTGCGTCTGCGTTCAGAGAACATTCGGTCAGGTTAACGTGGAAATCAAGTTAAACTACAGTTTCGAACAAGTTCACTGTCAATAGCTACAAAAAAATCGGCATTGATTAATTTCACTCAACAAATGTTCGGTGCATAGTGTCTCCAATAGCAGCTGTAGATGAGGGCTTCAATTGAGTATGACAGCATGACATTCTGTGTACATCGTGGGATATGGGCTTATTATGTAAACTTACCTAATATATATCGTAATATGGCTTCCAATCGGTGGTCGACTAATGATATAGTCGTTATAGAATCTTCCTGGCCAGCGCCTATCATTATAAAGGTTTTTCAACGAGAACCTGTTTGTTACCTGGTTGGTACAGCTATCACCGCGGCAGAGCTTCAAGCAAAAGCTAAATACAGCTTTGAAACAATACAGATTTTAATTGTTCTAATTAATGCAAAAGCGCTTGTATTTCTCATTACATAATGCATTTTAATAGAGTGATAGAGAGTAATTTTGAGTACGGCTACGTTGGTGGCTTAGCAACAGCGCTTAATTCAATATAGGCCCAAACATTTAGACAAAGTATTTCGTATATTTACTTCATGAGAAATAGCATCCTGTGGTTAAAGTTCAGCCGATCGATGAGGGTTGAAGAGCTATGTGTAAACACTGGCTTGCAGTGGCACTGCAAACGATTCTTCATCAGGCCGATGGTCCCATCCGATGGACATCCTCGGACTTTTCCGGTTCCCCGATGTCTGTGACCACTTGACTCGTTCGAGTTGCATTTGTTCAGACTCGCGTTGTCACAGGCTCCGAAACCTGGGCCTGACCCTCCCCGTACTTATTGCGGGCAGACACGCGGAACACGTAAGTACTGCAAAGGAATTGATATGAACCGTTATCACTAGCTATATAATAAAATAATATATCATGTGACACAAAAAAACTGGGTTGGGCCATTTATGATACAACGCTTCTGTACTTATTATGGCGACGTATTTATTTGTGCGAAAATTATCAATGTTATTTCGGGACGATTGCAAACCGTACTAACGTCCCAGGTTTAAGGCTGTATACAGTAACTATCGATGATCGAGACGTCGCCTTTTCCCGCCAGTTACGCGTGTGAATCTCACGAGCCTCTACGCGAAAATCGAACACTTTAGCTCCCCCATCGTTGAGGGGTTTTTCCCAACATAAAGTCACAGAGTTTCTATCGATCTCCGTGAATTTAACGTTCAGCGGTGGCCATGGTAGTTCTGGTAATAGAAAAACAAAACAAAATCGAATTAAAAAATGAATAGCTAGTAAACGATTATTTTTTATGCTCTATATATTTGCGTATGCTGTAGAAAGTATGCATCGTTTGTGTTTACTAGATCTTGGTAAAATGGAACTTATTATTTTCTTTGTGGTTTTGGAGACATTTCTTTTGTTTCTGTATAGAATCGGTGCTTGATGCTTTCGAACTATTGTCTTGTTCGGTCTCCGATCGGACAGATAGCGCGTAACTTGGAGATGAAAACCAGCTTCAATATGACGGATAATTTACTACCTGCAAGCTGCACCATGGCTTGGTCACTTATTCTACTGGTAAACGGCAGCGGCTATCGAACTAACTATCGCCTAGCAGAGACTAAGGAAAAAGGAAGCCTTGAGACTTCCTAAAACCGCGACCCAGTTCGATGTATACCACCGTCGGTGTTGATGATAGATCATGTGAAGTTCATCAAAACTAAGAAGCTGATATAGAGTGGTTTGAGTAACATAGCACCGGGCACGAGACTAATGTGGTCTGAGTGAGAGTCGGTCTGAAGGTAAATAACTGATGATATCAGGTCTTATTTATTTTATTATAATATTAAACACACACCTAAAATAACATTCAAAAAATTACAACGGACAGAGTATCCAATAAAAAATGCTACGGGTGCAACGACAATACGATCTGTCAACGCAAATTCGCGATGACTTGGCAAGCAGGACCTAGAGAGATAGAGAGAGAGAGAGAGAGAGAGAGGGGGGGGGGAGAGAGAGAGAGAGCGGGGATCAATCGGATGACATTCGTGACGTTCAATAAACGTTAATGTACGATCTATGACTTGATGGTTTCATTCGAGTAAAAT
>NW_019214107.1:5596-91753 GCF_002532875.2 Varroa jacobsoni
AATCACACTGAAAAAAAGCGGAAAACTCACTGGTATGAATGAGCTTTTTACAAGGTTTCTCGATTTGCTATTTACACCAGCTGACAAATAATAATGGACCTACTATGAGGAAAGACGATAGCTTTTGTTATCCACATATCCATAAAGAACACTCAATAACTATGTCAAGTGTATGCGATAAACATAAACCCCACATGTTGGGTCAATAATATTGAGTCTAGCTTTATTTTCTCCATATGTTACTTGTGTCCATCTGTAGGTCTCGCATCCGGGAATGGTCCTTAGGGTCCTATCTCTGGCCCGACTGTTGGTAGCAGGTCAAGCGAGGTTGGTTTGCGTTATCCGTCTATGGCTGTTGTTGTACTAAAGAGCCTGATTCCATTATCCGGTATATCACGGAATATGCAGAGCGGCAAATACGATCAACTATAAATATCAATTTATTGTTTTTATGGGAAATGCTTAAAACGACTTTCAACGACGCATGTCCCTTCTCACCGTATGAATTCTATGTTCGATTTCAGTGTCCAACGAGCGTATATAAATAATTAGATTTTATGACTTAAAGTAAGTGCACGCTGGTAGCAAACTTACTCCTTAATTCCGGCAGCTCTTTCACGTTTCTCTGGAGATTTCGCAGAAATGGCACATGATGCGTACGGAACCAGCATACGGGTCTGAAAAGTAACATTTCCCTATCAAAATCATTCTACACAGGTCATAAATACTCAGCAGTTTTTTTTTAACTTGGGAGAGTGTCAAAACTGGAGACAAACTGAACGTAAGGACGTATAAGCTTTGTGTATAAAATATCTAAATGTCGTATTTTGACTCGATGTGAACATACGTCATTCCGCCAGATTTATCGACCACTAAGCCAACGATCAACCGACAGGTAAGTCGCTCCTTATAGCTAAGTTTTTTTCCTATAATAATTTACCTACAATATTTTGGGGAAAGGGCTCTCAGGACACAGGCAAGCAGCTATCAGGGTACGCTCAGGTGACTATGTTGCTTTACGATTTCGTTTGCCATTATTGTCGGTCCATTCATGATTCAGGCAAGGACGGCCCTCAGCGGCTTCCTCCTACCGTAACGGACCATTGTATGCATTACATGCGTTCGACTGTAGGGGTTAATACAACCTAACCCTGCGTCCTGCCGGCTTCTGGGCGTCTGCTGTTGGTATTGGGCGGTTGTGTGCAGCTGACATTGAATCACTCGATGCATACGTGTAACACAGACAAACGGACAAACATGCATAGATATACGTTGCTCAGTGGTCTGTTTAATAGTCGAGCAGGAACCTAAACACCGAAAACTATTTCGCGCCAGCGGTTGGCTAGCGATCATGGAAGCGACTGCGATGGTGGGGATACCACGAATGATCAGAATCATTTCTACGATTTTGAAGGGAATCTTGATGAAGAAAAAGACCGGTAAGCGCCACAGGCTTGAAAGAGCTAAACAATGTCGTCCCAACCAAACTCAGTGAATAGAGATGGGGTTCGAAGAAGGCTGTTGTGACGACTGGCAGGGTTAAACTACGCCGTACTAGTGCGTTGCGGTAAAAGCTATAAACGTGTTGTCTATTTAGTTTCCTGTTTCACAGTATGTATATATATAATTTAAGGCTATAAAGAAACTGCTGGGCTGGTCTATATAGAAAACAGATCTCTCATTATTGGCTGCTGAGCAGTTAAGTTAAGACCATCTGCCGAGGCAATAGCTCGCAATGACCATTAAACAATTACAATATAACGTGACAGTAAGTGGTTAGGTAGCCTTTAAATTTTTTTCATCTGCAGCTGTTAAACGCGCTTGCCTAGAATAGTGATAAACTTCTATAAGAAAAGCATGCTTACTTTTCAAATAAATCTTCAACGTATTCCGGAAATGGACCTCCTGTTACATCTGGATCGTAGAATCCTGCTCAACCCACAGCGATAAAAATATAAGCATGTTATTAGGTGGGTGGCATAGATTAATAACGCTGGCTTGTGTTTTGACCAACAACCTACTGGCGAGAAGCTGTTCACTAAATCATTATGGGTCACCTTGCTTTGATACCAATTGTAATTTTAGCCAATTTTGAACTCTAATAATATGTAATAATACTATTTCATATAATAAATAAGTAAATAAAATAGGAGCGTTTCCTCCATTCCGGTTATGTTTCTCGTTTTGGCCATATACGTTACGGTGTTCAAAGTAGCTTTCGTAGTCAAATGGATAGCTCATTTTTCTAGAAATGTCAAAAAATTCTCATAGCATTAAAATATTATTTAATCTTATTTTTTGAATTCATTAAATAAACTTTCGTTATATGTAAGCGACAACGTCATGTAAACAACGATTTTCTTCCGGGTGCCATTTGATTGGTCTCCCCAAAGTGTCTTTTCGTGCCGCCCGCTAGACAACGAGAAATAAGGGCATACGCAGGCATTCGAATACGTCAGCTCGTTTAAGGCCGGCCAACATTTTGGACGAAATACAGATTTCCCCGCAAATCTTCGCGTAGGCATATCTGTTGCCGACGTGCAAGATACATCTTCACCGACGATTTCCACTTCCTTTGATTGCAACAAATGGATACCATTATCAAAATCAAAGCTACCTATCCCTCTTAAAGTTTTTCTTGTGTTTAATTACACGCCAAAATATGACCTTAGTGATTTGTTAATGTTATTTTTATTTCGCTTTTGGGAAATACGTTTTTCTTTTACTTGTTGGTTTCCTAAGGGGGCTGTCGTAAATGCTTTGTGCGAGCAGAGTCGATGCACTGTTATGTTCATATGATGAAATGGTTCTAATATATTCGGTGTCATTGATCCTATTCCTTTTAATCCAAACAAGGAACGATGTACTTCGACACAAACGGTCGGGTATATGTGGTTAGAAGGTAAAACTTGACCGAATTGCGAAAATATCGGCAGCCTTATTTGGGCCTTAGGTGTTACACAGAGTTGAAACCATTCCATCTTTTGGCGCCTCAACCTGGCGTCTACGAGTCAATGCAAAAACTTTCTACTAAGATAGCGTTCAGCTTTAGCTTACGCTGATAGATAAAGTTCGATGGCCGAAATCTATTCGTTCGGGAAGTAGCGTCTTCTAATCTATACATCACGTTTCCGTAAACTGACCATACGATTTCTATCGACATCGACTTGAAGCCGCAACAGTGGCATATAGACTGCGGTAATATTTAAATGTTTAGTAAGACGGGTTAAGCATCAACGGCTATTATACTGATCTTTAATAGTCTTTTGGTTGCAAAAAAAAAAACTACTAGCACACGAGACGTTCAGAACCGGGTCTTCCTTCTTCACAAACAGACCTAAGTAAGCTGGTAATCGCGAAAAAATAATGGCTTTCGTTCGGACACACACTATTTCGTTAGGTCAAGGAAGCAGCAGCCACTGCGCTGTCTGCTTTAGGAATTGCCTGCTATCTGCTTCCTTTCTTCCTGAATACCGTTCACCGTGACGTCATGCGGGCATCATTTGCAGATCTGCTTCGCAAACAACATCATAAATCACGTACCACCGATGCGGTCATTGTCACAGCTTCTTTAGGACCACTTCAATGCTCACGGTCGCGCTCAGCAGAATAGTTTCGATATTCAGTTGTATATTTCGAAGTATGCCCCTGTACGACGGCGTGCAAAGCGTTTGAATAGCTTCAGATAACGCTAAAAATGGAATACCGGCTGGACGATACGATCAATCTCTGCTCAAAGTGTGTAAGTTGCCTGTCAGCAATACAAGCACGACCATATGTGTGCTGCAATGACTTACCGTATTGGCGCTGATAGCGAAATTCGATTGAGTTCAAAGATCAACTACTGAATTTTCATTGTATATCCCGTATGTTATGTAATGATACATATTGCTTTTACCAGAAAAAGACCATTTGAGAACAACTGGACCTTAAACAAAATTATTTATATCAGACATTATTATTTTATCAGTGGCATCCACAGAAGAACAGCATTGCCGTCTCCGTTATAGGGCAAATGCAGCTTAGATAAAAATGAACCCTGATCGTGTGGTGTAGAATAATAGTTTTGATGACATCTTCTTGCTTACATCCTTCGCTCTAATGGCTCTATCACAATAGAAATGAATGTCTGAGTAGCCATGGTAAAAAAAATACGCAAGATTATTCATTCTGATCATATTAATTGAGGTAGATTAGATTATTCTACCCATATTGTATTAAGTAATTATAGATAGCGTGAAGATATAGCTTTTCAAATCTTTAAGCGTTATGTTTAGTCTGCAACCGACAAAGATCTGTATACCCGCCAACAAAATAAAAACCAGCCACCGTATCGACGAGGGGCTGTCACCCCGTGACTTACCAAGGGGCAAATTGCAGTCGCGGTTTCTTGTAGATGTCGGAAGGTCCGCCAACGGATCGATGTTGCTTCCGGCGGGCCCTAGCGTAGAAGGCTCTCCTGCAAGTGTGTCGAACAGCACATTAGAGGTGGCGTATTTTGGATAACAGAAGGGCTGCCGCATAAACGAGTTCGAAGAGCGGACTTGTAGTTCGTCATTGGTTTCATCTGTATCACTCATTATGACTTAATACGGGGCCTTAGCGGACTGTCGCGTTACACTCTGCTTGACTTACAGACACGTCTAATTGCACTTAGCAATTTTTGAGCTCGGGTACCTGCCGCGTGGCGATCTTCATGCGCGAGCTCGAGGGTCTATCAATCGCGTCCGGCCTAAGAGAGGGCCTTTATGGTGGCCCTTTCTCCAAGACAAAGCACCTTTGGGGAAATGAAGTGAGCTCGCCTAAATATAATTCATTCTGCGGTTTCAACGAATAGTCAAATAATCCGAGAGGTAATTGAACGCCTCCATTTTTCTGTCGTTCACTTTCGATTAAACCTTGTGGTGTAGATTTCGTTTGATCCATGGCCTAATGGATACTGGAAGTAACAAATTATACGATAACTATCTAATCCTTCGTTATGTTATGACATAGAGAATTTTCGTATAAAGGCGTAATTTTCTGTGTTATTATCGACATTCGAAAACTAGCGTAGAACTTAATCATAGATCAGGCACACGTACCAGTCAACGAATATTTAGAGAGTTTTATCGTAGTTCCCTATTGTTCAGTCCTATATCAACTTACTGAAGGATTTCGTCATATGGAAAGCTAGTTCGCGAAAGCTAACGTTATATCTATAGGCGTCAGTTTGCAAAACATTCAATTTTTTGACGCAAGGATCTACATTCATAGATGCAAATAAAAACAAACCACATCATATGGATAGAAGCATTTTACCGATGTTTTTTTAAAAAAAATTTTTCGCTTTCTTGAACAGTGAAGATACGGCGGAAATAGAATTCTGGGGTCAAATATAGGGATTATGCCTTGATAGATCGTATCCTGTCTTACTTTAGATGATATTTTTGGTTATTTTCTTATTATTTATCATAAAAGGGAAACTTTTTATAGTGTGTCACAACGAAGCATTTCTTTAGTAATCAAAACGGATCATACATTAAAAACATTAATAAGTATTATTAAGATATGAGTTGTTTTTTTTTATTATAATCAGACAAGGACACTTAACATCGAATCATCATAGACGCTGATCGGTATCGCCAGTGCTTAAACCATCGTAACACAAATAATGACTAGCAAAATGAGGCCAATAGATGTATAGCGGTCATAGCGCAGTAAGCTCAACCTTCAATCTGCGTAGCCGAATACCCTTCTTGGTCCTATTATGTACATCACTCACTGATTGAAAGAGTTATGAAATTAGATCAATGCATAATCGATAACACCTTTATTTGCACAAAAAGTTTGGAGGAGGGTATATTGTACTATACACAAAAAAGAAAGGCTGAAAATAGGCCATCTCTTCCACAGAAATCTATTACTCACTATTTGTTTGAACGCAATGACAAAATTAAGAACGATGATGCATGTTCACTTAGCTCAAAATTATCAAATCTGCTTTGTAAAGGTCACTGGTTCAGGACGATCCGGTCCTTAAAGAGCATATAGTATAAATAGCACGGTGTGCATATTTCGAATGATACTTGAGCGTCGTGAGCCCAAAACACCCAAACTCCTTGTTACCAATAGGCCAGTTATTCTCTTAATTGTAGATTTATTTTCGTACCTTTTCAGTTCACCATGGTGATGCTGGAGCAGGTCTTATGAAAAGCTTAGCCTTTGCATAGATGGGTCGCTTAGGCAGAATACATTATATTATAATAACATAAAGATTGACGCTTTGTCAAAAAATACTAGAACAGTATAAACTAGGAGACTAACGTTCTACTGAAAGGAGCCATTTTCCTTTTTTGAGCGAGCTGGAAGTTATTTCTCCTGTTGTAATATATAGGAGCTATGTGACGTGAGCGACATGTTTGATCGATCTGTCTATAGAAGATGACCAAATCGAACGCTATTACATATAGCAACGCACAAAACCATAGGGTTTAATTTTGATTAGTTTCGCCGGTTTCTTAACGTCTATGCTAAAACGTATCAATCTGTTTTCCAAATATTTACTCTAACTATTGTGCTACAATTAATTAAGTAAAAAAATTAGCAGAAGACACCATCCAGCATAAGCACAAGTAAGCGTAGTCGCATTTTAATTAATACATGGAAAATATTGACTAACAAAAATAGCCGCTGGTATATTCGATGTTACCGCGGAATACTGCCGTCGCCATGGGTTGACACGTGGGTTGGATTTAATGTATTTTGGCACTTCGTATAACAAACAAATACCGTGTACGTGTCTCAATGGCCTTTGGTTAGAATCAAAGTTGCATTAACAACCTGTTGGAGATGGGATCATTGCTTGTATAGGCATAAACTATAGATGATAATATAGTTTGCTAAAATCTGCCAGATTTATATAAATCTGAATTTAAATTAGACTAAGACTCGGCAAAATAGCCTTCAGAATCACCCTGGAATATAAAATAGGCACTTTTTACTAGTTTTAATCAGGAGACGCTCTAGCTGACGTGCAAGAAAACATCTTCTTAGACAGCATTCAAGATAGAACGTACAACTGGAAAAGCACAGAACTAAGCGTTATGAATAATGGGAATACATTGTTTCTACAGCACTCCTATTTATAAAATAGGACCCTAGTCCGAGAGTATTATTACTTCGAAAAGTTCGATCCTTATACTTCAACAAGCCTTACCAGTGTAGCTGAACACCATTCTACCAACCGATCACATCGAACAGGATTACACGACACACAAACTTGCTCTTAAGCTTAAAAAAAAAAGAGACGCATGAAATTCTGCTTCGGAGATGAAAATCACTTAAGTACCATGGGAGTAGGCAAGTAAGGCCTAGCTACCTTTCTTCATGCAAAGACTACCTATCCAGACTAGCTTTTCCAATCAATCTGTGCCAAATTATGAAACTTCCCTCAATTTATGCATTTCCGAGTCGGGCGATGAAGCTGGCTCGTCAGGCCAACAAGGCCTTCAGAGCGGTTCGGTGTCCAGACAGGCTGAAGGCGCATTTCTCTTTCACCCGTCTGGCCCCTTTCCACAACGGCACCAACTCGATGTAAAACCACCGTCAGTGACGTTTAGATATGTTTGTGTTTAGCCCAAATATATTACATGTTTGTCTGCGTGTTCGTCCGATCAACGTGCGAGACGTCTTTATAATCAACAATGCGAACTTATATCATTATTTCCATTTTGTCAACACTGGAACTGGACACCCGTTCATTCAGTGCAAACAAAGAATAGAGACAATGTCTGACCCACGATACGATTTTCTGGACAGAACTTCGTTGAATGAGATACTACGCGCATGGGCCTTATAGGTCTTAAAGAAAATATTCCCCTATCTATGCTATTATGGCTATTGTAACAAGAGCATACTTCACGGCCTACAGTGGTACAACGGAATGTATTGAGCATCCCTATAACTGAAATGAACGCTTAGATATGTCAAATTGCTGGCAATAGGAAAAAAATGTATTAATTCTTATGAACTACACCCGAATGATCGTTGTTTGTCGAATGTCAAGGAAACATCGTAGCAACAACAACTGGATAATGCGGTATCCACATAGATTAGATAGTGTAGAGAAATGACTGTAGTTGCTGAGGAAGGCTTAAAGTTATTGCAGTCAAATGAGAGCCAATAAGTAATAATTTCTACTCCCACTAGCTAGAACTACACCCGAGGTCACCGATCAGGGTACGATCAGTTTATAGGCAGCACAATGGTGCTTTGTATGATTTAAGATCCACTCATTGTTCAGTACGCCTTTCTTCATAATTCAAAATACCCCTCACATTTAAAGGAGTTGTGTTCCCTTTCTAATTATTAGAAAATGTAATGGGTGGCATTCTTTATCACTTTACATAGAGAACATAGATAATTCTGGAAGCATAAAGCGATGTTAACAAAAATTCGCATCCTAGAAAGATGTCTAATGTCCAATATGATAATAATATGAATGATTTATTAAACACATTTTCATTGCAGTTGAATCATATCAGCTATTAGAAATGATCTCGGCGCGTAATTGTGGCTACGTAGATCCAGACAGCAAACACCTGGGATGGATAAGCGTGAACGTACGCCGCCAATGCGAACTCGGTACCCTCCTGGCACGTGAGATGCATCCCCGTCGATTTAACGGCATCCGTAACCGCTTTTATGCTTACGAAAGTCATCGACAATGGAAATCCGCTGAGCTTATGGGAGGCTAGTGTGTCTAACAGCGCTTCGGAACCCATTGCGTCCTTCCTTTGCATATGCTCCTCAAATTTTGGAAGTATACTACGGAGCATACGGCAGTGATTCCGGTTCCAGATCGTACGATCTTGTTTTCGCCAGCGCATGATTGACTCGCGAAGATGCGTCTCTAGAGTACTCTCAAGTTTTGAGGCGAGCATCTTGTCAGGCGGGGTATATCGACACGCATCTGTTTGCAGCGTATGAAGTGGCAGACCGTGTTCACCTCGGAACAGCGGTTTCCACTTGTTCGACTTGTTTAGAACAAATTGAACTCGACATGGCCTTTGGTCATCCTGAATGTTAGCCCAGACATTGTCCTTACTGATGATGCACCCCACACTTTGTAGAGGGGAATTGACATCGGACAACAGGTAGCTTCGACCCGTAACAGCGTTCCATATCCGATCGTCGAGACCTGTCGCCGCGTTGTTGATTGTGATCACGTACGCTGTCGCGCCCTCTGGTATTCCGTTACCGAGAAGGATGTACGCATTGACTCCACAGAACAGAAAGTAGTTACATAGTAGAATGGCATGCTCCTCCTCGTCGCCCACGAGCACTTGCAAAAATTGTTCACAGGTAGTCCAGATGTCGCGAATTCCGGGAAACAGGATGCTATCCGACACTGTAGGTATAAGTGACACAAACCGTGCGAGACGTTCCATCTTGATTTGCAGCGGATCCGTGTCGAAGAGGAGATCTCTTGGCGGAATGATCGGATTAATGAAACGAGTCATTAGCACCATTTTGCCTTCGATGTTTGCTGTAAGACATCGCACTTCCCTGTTCGGAAATTTAGCGTTTATCTCGTTCTGAAATTTGCTAGCCTTCACGAATATCTCCTCGGGTTCACCGCTCGGTAGCCGTTCTAAGATCATTTTGGGCAATTGGAGTGGCGGTTCAATGGTAATGAAGAGTGACAGCAGAATGAAATTGCTTTGTTCTCCATTTGTTGGCCATTGCTTTGACTCAAATTCATAACCGAACAGAACTGGGGGACTGTCCATTCGAAACGTTCCCTCGATTTTCGAGTTGATGTAGACGGTTGAAAATGGTATTGTTAAAGTACCTAGCCACCGTCGCTCGAGAATTTGATGAATATGGTCCTTTCCGTCTTCGTTTTGTAGATCAACGACAACCTGGTCACAAATATTCAGGTAGATCACATCGCGATTGTCGCCTTGGAAGGTGTCGTTACGAATGGACAGGGTCAGTTGCTGGTTCCATGTCGGATTGGGTCCATCAGAAACGAACGTTGCTTTGGAATTCTGCTGAAAGCTAACCTCTACAAAGGGTCGAACCTGGATAATCGAGTCGTGCATTTGGTTGAAGAGTACGGCCTGCCCGATATTCGGACTGGAAACGCGACGTTCGACGTCGGATCTTATTGGCACATTCGTGGCACGCAGGATCGTCACAATTAATTCAGCGTTAGCAAGGTCCGACTTGCCTTGGATGATCGAAGAGGTAAGGACCTTCTTTCGTTCTTTTCGTCGCGGTCGAAGTGGTCGTCTTGGCATTGTGACTTTGAGCATGCTCAGGCCTATACTTGTTATACCTGGTGCTTTGTCCTCAATTAGAATACTCTCTAGAGTGGTGTGATGCTGCACTGTTTTCCGATATTCAGCTACCAATTCACGCAGTTTATTTATTACAGTGCTTTGCGCACATTGGAAAGATTCAACGTCACCAAGTTCCTCAGAATCCCCAGCATCGCCCTTCGTTTGATACTCTCTTAGATAGAGTGGAATCAACGTAGTGATATCTTTCATAGGCGCGCGAACTTTTTCTCGCAACGACATGATGCTAAAGCGATCCTCTATGCTCAGCTCTCGCTGAAGCAGGAACTCATCCTTGAACGGCTCCAAGCGGAGGCTCGGTCCGTCGAGTCCATCCAATAGGTTCACCTGCCGCTTGTTTTCCTCCAGCTCTGGAGCGATATCGTTATGGCTAATTTTGTAGGCGTGATAACGATTTTCAACTTGAGGCCTCACAGTTTTGTGACGGTCACCGAATTTACGCTTTTCTGTCACCAGTAATTCTTCAAGATCAGTGACGTTTTGCCGAATCGGTTTACTGTACACTGATATCTTCCAGCTCTCTACATTGAAGTCTTCAGTTTCATTTTTGCTTTTAAGGCTATCGGATCTAGAGTCGCTGAGGCTATCCTTTTCGGGTTTCAGATGTGTTCCGAGGAAAAAGACGATTCCATTGTTTCGTTCTGTCGCCAGCGTGAAGTCCAAATCCGGCATCGCTTTCGATTTTTCACTTAAAGATCTGAGGCCATTCACTGCTTGTAAACGACGTCGAACCCTCTGCTGTAAAATTCGTCTTGTTTCCATAGCTTCTTTGAGTTTGTTCGATGTTTTTGGTTTGTCTTCAAACGAAAGCAGTAAATGAAACGCTAGTTATGGCGTTGTAGCGGGATTAGCGGGTCGGATGCGCTTCGGACGGCTGCTCGCCTCGTACGTGCGTGAGGGTTATTGGTAAGGCCACATCGAAAGGAGGCTATGTTTGTAACAAGCGCTGTTTCCATAGCAACGTGTCGACAGTGGGTCAATTCGTCAGCCAGCCAACCAAAAGCAAGATGTGCTTCCGAAGTTTGCGACCCACAACTGGCTTGAACAAACAAAGTTTCTGCTGTGGGACAGTTACTTAATTTGTAAAACTACTTCATGTACTTGAGTTCTGACCCTTTCGAGTGTTGCATTGTTTGATTTCAATACGCACACTGTTATTTTTACTGTAATTTTTTGTTGTGGTTTTTTCATCAAAACGTTATCGGAATTTATTAAAACGCACGAGATGTATGCTAGACTAAAATATTAGAAACTTTCTCGAACTCAAATGATCGTATTGCATAACACCTTTGAAGATGTAAAGGGTTCAAGTTCGCTTATTTCAAAACTAAACATATCCAAAGGGCCAATGTAACTGCTTATAATAGGAAGCTAACGTTTCCCATTTTCTTCTATAAAAAAGCCGGTTCGAACCACCGAAGAGTTTGTTCTTTCATTCACTCTATTCATTTATAATAGTACACGCGTAAATATTTATTTCAAGTCAAGTTATAATCTAAAATTAATGGTCACATGATGCAGGCCCACGTGTGCTCGATGTAACTTTTCGATCAGAACGATTCATTAGAGAGATTAAGAATCATTCGTAACGGACAGATCTTTTCTCAGTAACAATAAGATCCAAAAGAAAAGTTTACATCCGATTGGTATGTACGTATGAAATACAGTGGCCCTATGTATAATTCAACTCACACATCCGTGTCTGCCTCCTCCACGACCATTGAGCAGTGGCCATCTTGTTTTCTCAAAATAGGAATATTTTGGTAACATTTACAGATTGGTGGGCACCCAGACAGATAGATAGATAGATAGATAGCTTGACAGATCATCTACGATGCAACCCAGAGCCGGATAACCCGGTATATTCTGATTTCTTTCTTATTTTTTCGCGGCCCAGAGTGACAATTGCGTTCTGAACATCTTTATTATACAGGAATAAATGTATCATGACACAGTGTCAAAAGGTGACATATTAAAGTCACTCTGCTGCGAGCTTTTTCCCTTTATTTGAGTACACCTTGTAAGCCGCTATAAATTCAACCGTTTATATATATTAGTACAGGCAGGCTTAAATAGCTCCATTCCCAATGTATCGACCTCATTCAGTTGTTTGCGCTATAATTAAGTTATAGGTATTTTGGTTTGTTGTATAATACGACGTTTATATTACGCACGTGTTGTAAACTAGCGTCATTTATCACAGCTCAATGTCAATACATCACCGTATACATGCCCCAACGGCAATATCTCTATTTGGCCTACGCCATTTTTGTCTACAGTCGAAGCGTCTTTGAAGCTTTGTTGTTCAACAAACTACCGACGCCTCTAAGCGAACAATTGACAAACGTACGAACGAAAATATCCGTATAAACATACTTGAAAATCATTCACTGATCAAAAATAAATGAGGTAATGTTAGAGTCGCCTCCGAAAGATTGATCAGTAAAAAAAAAAAGAGTACTCCGCACGTATGCACAGGTGAAAACATGTTGAAGTTCTGTTTATATTATTGACAAGCCTCCGATTCGCGGAAAATCAATGTACTGTATACGTTCAAATCGTTTGGATGAGCCATATAAGATGCGCCCTATGTTTATAGCCTGTTTTATCAAACAACACGACAGGGCGTGTACCGAACCTATTCGACGGAGCGAAATGATATCCATTAGATTTCAACGGTCAAGGCTAAGCTAGGGGTGGAAACACAGGCCGTTCAGCTATGGAGTTTTGACCAGTTTTAAGGTGGCGTTAGGCGAAAGAGCTTGCGACGTCTCGAAAGGTGGTAAATAGTCGGGAAGTAAAATGTAATAAATACATCGACGAGCGCAGTGGCAAAGAAGACGAGCGCTCGAAGACATAATCTATACGCATCCATTGTATACACAATCGTCGTTGTGCTTGTGCTGTTATGGCGGATGGTCCCGAATTGTGTTTTGCTAACCGAGAACTGCTGACTAAGCGATTATTGCTGAGTAACAGCCGTTCCCGTTTCAGCAGCGGCTGGTGCAGTTCGTAACAGTTCAATAAGGTGGACAACTATGGGTGCTTCGGGGCAAAGGCCGACTGGCCTGACAGCCCAACCCTATCGAACCTAATGGTAACAAACATCGAAAGCCAGAAGGGAGACGCTATGAACATTTATGTTTTCGCCGCGACAACTAATTGCGAGCTCAAGTCCTCGCTAAAACGAGAAAAATTATAAAACTTCAGGTTACGCTTACTAAAAATTGAAGGTAGGGGAAGACACGACGGTAAGTTCAACTAATAAAAACAACAGATATAAAAAAAAAAAAAAGATAATGATTATGAGGCAGATAGTAGGTTGAATAGTCGTATGTAGGTAATAATATTCAATATGACAAATCAGCTCGCTAACACTGTAGTAGAGACAAATAGACTGCTTGAAACGAGAGCTTTAGATGGCCAACGAGTTCAGGACTAGAAGAATGCAGGAGTCTACAAGCGTTCTTTTACATGCACACATACTGGATAAAAAAAAAAAAAGGAAAAAAGGAGCTGAGGACTAAGCGATACAGTAACTGATATTTCGTCGCATACACAGGAAGAGCAATTGAGGTGTTCCTTTGACACGTCGCGGTACGATGGAGATACGTTGCGATAAGGCAAACCTAAACAGATGCAAACATTGGAACTCTGGAACATTGGTTGAGTTGCAACAATGTAGCCGCTTGCTACATCGAGAGGCCTCAAGTCAACCATATGCTTTAAATACTGTACTTCTTTGGGTTACCGTTGCACAAATGTTGTGTACTGAGTTTCGGGCCACAATACTCAGTGTACAAATGCAAGCTATCCCCAAACAATAATCACAATATGGACCGTCAAGACATGGCCCTAACAAATGTCACTGTTTTTCTCTCACAAGGAGCTCTATAATCGATTACGACGAAAGTCATGAAGGGCACGTCGACATGGTCTCTCTAGCGGCGGCATAGGACCGTGCACTCGATGTCGGTATAATAAAAGACAAAACTTTGATAGTATGTATACATATATATATCACCTCCCTTAGGATGCCTAGCCGGTTTTACTGACATTCCAATGAATCAAATCGAACCATTTCGGCTGATAATAATTATAAGCCATCATAACAGCTGAACAGTTCTTGCATTTCAGCCAAACTGATTTATATAGACATATATACATGTGTGTATGGCTGTCTAGTCGATTTTCCTTTTATAATAAAATAGGGTCCGCGGGACCTATACTTCCAAAGAGCAGGTTTGCAGTGTTCACAGTAATTGGTTCCCGTCGAAACAATCATCATACTGAAAAGTTCCAACATAAACTAGATCCTTCAAAGCGCTAACATGTAAACAGACAGGTCCATATATATGTACGCCCGACGTTGTACTCTACTATTATTTCTTGTGTCGTAAATCATACGAGTGAGCCTTTGACGACAGCAGTCGTATGGCCAACGCGATCACAATACATCTGCCTACGCTACCTAACCTGTACCGCAGAGCTGTCGTTTACTGAGGTTTTCTTTTTTTGCCCAACATTTACACGTCTTTCTACGAATCGGGCAAAAGGGGGCGGCACAGCGATGCTGTAAGCATTGCCTTGGTTGTAAAAGCCCGGAATAAAAGACTCGTCCTGCAGCAGCGTCGGACAGGCCTGTCATTATGCTTTTTCGCACAGCGAAAGAGAGGCCTGCTGTTTTTTCTATCGGTCACGTTCGTTTGCAACAGCTTCAAGGCAAGGAAACGCTTGCCCCATAGGTCTGTTCGCTTATAAAATTGTTCTTTTTCTGCTCTGTTAGTGGGTGGCCTAGTAGGGCCTGAACGCTTAGCTCGGCTCGACTAAAAACAGCGTTAAACAATGCGCTCAGAGAATGATGAGAAGAAAGGACGCACTAAATACGAAACCAAATATTTTAATCCTCCGATGAATCTAACTAGAGACGCAAGGCATGTCGATAAAATTAAATGTTCGCGATTCTTTTTGAAGGCCTTTGTTAAATATCCGAAATCGGTCACGGACGCTGAAGAGCACCCTTTTTTTGCCTCTTGACCTAAAGAAATGATTGTTTTATTTGCGAATTCGCAATGCATCGGCAGGCCGGTCATTTTATAGGTGACGGTTTATTAGGTTGCCCTTGAAGGGTGCACGAACATGATTACGTCAGCACTGTGTATCTTTTAATGCCAGTGCCTTGTACTATCAGACTTTGAATACTGTTTTTACGGAATCGAAGCTTTGGCTTGTATGCGAATTTGGTCTGGCGATTGGCAACGCTACGATTTGCTTATTGGTCACCTGGCTATGTATTGATGATGGTCTTAAACATTTTTCATTTAGAACAATGTGGTGGGAGGGTGCACGACTAGAGGTGGCCGGTATGAAATGCACGTTCTATTAATTATTTCCTGCGGAAGATCATTAGCTTAAGAGATTCATCGTGATCCAATCGTTTAGCCTATCAATGGATCAATATTGGGCGATTTGGAATTGCTGTTAGAAGCCTGTGTTTTAAAAAATTCGCGAAAGTACAACTGGTAGAGTAGGACAACACAAAATCGTTTTTTGGATGAGCTTAGCTGTCAAAGACCCGTTCGGCAGCTTGTGTAAATTTTGGCCTTATTATAACCTTTAACATGGTTATGACACTCGATCAGGGCAGGCTTGGTATTCAGTGTAATTTTTCGTATCACTGGTTAAGGACACGTGGTTTTATTAAACGAAAGCGCCGACCGTAGTTTGTCATAGGTTTACAGGCTCCGACTAACCTGTTAAGGACTCAGAGTAGTGCCTATTTAGTTTTGGCACCAGTCACTGTTTATATCTGTAATAATTACTCTGCTATCTATTAGTAATTGAATAATGACGACGGTTAGTATTCGGGTTAGCTCAGCCAATAACATTTTGCTTGTTTTGAGCTACTCAATTTACGCGTGTTAATCGAGTATTCACATGTTTCTGTGCGTTGCCCATAAAGGTAACGTTTTTAGCCCACGCATCGTCTGCAGTCTATGTACTATGCTGCAGGTTCGAATGACTGTTTCTCTTCTATCTTGAAAGCTCTGTTTTCCCTTCGGTGAGAATTAACTAACCTATTTGTCGGAGCACGATTGTTGCTGCGGCCCTTCCAAGCCGGTTGCTTGCAACACACGTATAAACTCCATAGTCAGCTTCACTTGGACGGAATACCTTCACGTGGCATACGCCTCCTCTCAAAAATGTAACGTCACGATGAAGATCTGTGCGGATACGATCTTCACCGAGATAGCTAGCGAGTTGGAAAGACAATTTCGTTAGGTAGAAGACACGTATCCAGTTCGTGACAGCTGTGAAAATCACTAAAATAACGCGATGATTTATTCGTAACTTTCATTTTGAGCGAGCAGTTGGTTCATATCAACGTATATGTCTGTTTGACGATCTGCCGTAAAATTCGCGTACTTAAATGCATAACAGTCATCTTTCGGACGAAGGCGGGTGATAACTGAATGGCTCGTAAGTTCGTTCATACTACCGGAAATAAGCAAGCAGCTGAGAATATACTGGGGTTCTTGTTTCATAATATAGTAAAATTATAATTCGCAATACTATAGAGCTCATATGGCCTTTATTTTTTGAGTGGCGTGATTTTGAATCTCGCGGTAAAAGGACTATGGGGGGTTTAAACAAAACAAGTCTTACGAATGCCAGGACAGATTTTCATTACGCACAGTACAGAACAAAGCAAGCATACTGATAATATCGAGTGAAGAGCGTAAAAACGTTTGCCAAATCCTACCCACACATGTATCGAAGGTAACGGCCATCCAGCGACGCGCCAGCGAAGTTCTGCAATTTCTGCACCCGTTGTCACCTGAACAGTTTCAGTTGCGCGCCAAACAATCGGACGCTCCGGACTTTCCTCCCTGCCTCCTATCAAGACACAGACCATCGCTTAGTTTTCACCGAAAAATATATACGACTATTTTGCGTGCAGTCCGTTTCGCTGTTGAGACGCTTTGATTGGATATTTTAGCAGCTGAAATCTGATCTAATACTAATAAACGAAAAAAAAAAAACAAAAACTTGAATAATTATGAAATTATAATTCACGAGCGTGAAGAAACGCGCGCAATTAAAATACGATTTGTTTTGTTATATACCTGTAACCCGCAGGTAAGCAGATGTTGTGCAATGACCGAACCGATTCTTGGCAACGACCGAGTACTCTCCAGTGTCTGTATTTTTTGCGTTATAAATCTCCAGCGTGCACAGACCGAAGTCCAACTGCAAGCGACGTATACGCATATATTAAAGAACATGGAAGGTAACCCTGCATTGAAATTTGCTAGTACTGACATTGCAATAATAGACGGGTTCGATAGACGAGTTAGCCCGTTCAATACATGAAGACCTTTCCAGACGTCTGTAGCCCCGACATCTGATAACTTAATTCTGATACTACTAATGTCTCTTCGAAAGTAAGTCACAGGTAATCACTCTCTTGGTAATATCTGCGAAAATAGCCCCTGAAACTATTTGTTACCCCTGAGACAGTTTAATGTACTAAACGGCTATTCATTATTAAGGATCTAAGGTTTGAAGACTATTTCATAAAGCTTTAATGTTAGCCTACGATTAGCAGAGGCTTGAATATGTCGCGCTTTCAGGTCATCAGAAAAAATGCGTGCTAAGGGCAAGGTGCTACGCGGGAGATGCGGATGACCAGGACATCGGCAGGAATTCGATCGAATTACCACAGTCCACCTTGCGATAACCGTCCATTATCCGAACGCCTAAATGTTACCGAAAAAGAAATCGAGTTCCAGAAATGACCTTTTACAAGTTTCTACGAGACCCTCGAGCCTATTGCTTGCGCTCGTAGATAATTGGATTGAAGGGATAAACGAGAGTTACATGAAGACGCATGCAAGATGTCGCCTGGATTTTTTTACTCGAGTTTAGACCGAACGGAATGGCGAATACAGCCCGAAAAGGGGAAGTGGTATAAAAAAAAAAGAACAAGAATGATTTCTGAATGTCTACCTGAGTCCACTAGATACATTTCGATGTCACCTAACACCCTCGTGTGATCTTTCTCAATGAAGTTTGACATAGAACCTCTAGGTGGCTGGCATAATAAGACAGCTGATAAAATATCATGTGCATACAGATGGTGTTCACCATAATAATAAGACGTTGCATCATACAAGCGTGATAACTGCGTGCGATCGTAGACATACAATCGCGGCAAGGAAATTCGGTGATAGCAGTGAAAACAAAATGTCAACCGTTTGATTCACGTCCGTAATCAACGTTGCCAGTAAGAGCACCTAGTGCCAGATTTCGGATAGGACACTGTCATTTTCATATCGGAAACAAACCCATAGATGAATGCCTAAGGACCAAAGGACATATTGAACGTAGCCAGTGTGTAGTAGAAAAAAAACTGTTTTGGAACGACCGGATGCCGAGTCCTGTTTGGCCGAAGGCGAAACTGTGTTAACCGCAACGCATCATATGCTCGCTGCGACAAAGACCGATTAATGAAGCCGCGAAAAGCGTCCTCCGGAACGAATTCGAAATATCCACAGAAACTACAACAGTAGATTATACTAAGAAATCGAAATTAGGCGGCGGTTTCATCAGATCAAGGTTTCCAGACGACGACGACGTCATCAGCGCAAGCAAGGATTACCGCCTCAAGTTAATCTCGATCCGTTCGTCAGCAATCATATAGGCATACCCGTCACAAGTAGCTATCGGCACGTAGCTTTGAGGTATTTAGATCGTGACTGCTGCACACTGTTATGACGATGCGATGTAACAGCGATGTAACTCTACAGAGTAACATTGCATGCATCTCCGTCAGCAACTATCTATAGAGCCCACGTAACATGCCTACTGGGCCCTTGGTGATCGTTTATGTCAACTAGGGCTTGATAACGCTTTCTCCGTGCACGCTGACTGCTTATTAGCCCGATAATTAATATTATCGAGAAAAATCAACACTGCTACTGTAAAGCATAGCGAAGTGCTACCGAACTGACTGAGTTTTAGACGGCATAGAAATCTGAAACTGTAGAATGTAACGAAATGAGAAGGTGCTTACTTATCAACGATTCATTTCCTGAAAAGTAGGTCAACTTTGATGATGTGCTTGATAGAATTTCTGCCCATCGCGACCTGAACGGGTTTGTCGACGGATCCTGATCGGAAGCAACTTCAAGATGACGTTCAGAGAAAACAATCGAATTTACATAGATCTTCCTTTACTACAAACTTTATACAGTTAAAATTTTATCCAGGTGCAACATCACTAACGTAAGCTCCCATGTCCTTCTTCACCGTCCCCAAAGTAATATAAAAGAGATTTCCATCGTATGCTTTTCTTTTTATGCACTTCCAGAAAAGGTCTAGCGAAGTTACTGCGCATTATGCGAAAAATCATTCGACGTTACGTTGCCTGAAGAACAGCCGCTGATCGAAGTGATCCTTCAATAGTAACGCGAAGGGGTGGAGCATCTTGCTGTAACCAAATGTTTTGCAAACTTTCTTCAACGATTTCGGGTAGAAAAAAGCTTGAGATCATATTCGGTACCGAACAAAATGCCTTCGTCCGACGTAACGCAGCCGTTTGCCGCTTCTTTGAATCGTAAACACTTTTCGTGTATAGCTGGGAAATTCTCAGTCTACGACAAGCTAACAAACTTAAGAAAAAGACCTGCATCGCCAAAGCAGAGATAAGGTAGACGTACGTGGAAAAGTGGCCAGAAAATAGGTGAAACGAATAGTTACTATAAAGGAAGCCAAGGAAATTTACCTTATTCTGGCGAAATCGGTAAAGTTCGCGATACCGAAAGATTTATGTGAATACATTAAGCTGTTTTTCCTGGCGTCATTTTCCCAAAGTTACTCCCAATCCGATAGTGGTCGCTACATTAATACAGAAGTACGAAGCTGTTCGGTGGCTGTCATGTTTTGCGCGATGCTGGAGCCATGTTTGTGTGATCTTCGGCTGTTTATTTTAAAAATGAAACTTTAAACACGCAGTCCGGGAGTGTTGCGCATCGATCGAAATATCGTGCTTATGCCAATTTAGTAAAAGCTAGCCGACATGCGTGTGAGTCCATCGAACAGACCATTTCTGGGATGTGTGTCATCAGTCGCGTATCGCGTCCGTTAGGGTCGATACATAATCAATCAGTGAATAGTGCTTAGAAGAAGATTTCAAGCGTAGCACATTGGGAACAAGTGATTTTACATAAAAGTAAATTTAATTCTTAATAGAAACCTCTTTGTGTTAGCGAGTAGTGGCGAACAATATGAAACGCTAATGGAGTCCCCCAATTAACTTTGTTTAATTGAGCAATACGTTACGCATCACAACTACATATTCAAGCGTAGCGTCGCTGGACGCTGAATTTCTTAAAACATGCAGAGTACGCCCAGTCCTTTGCACGTCCAGAAATAGCAGCGGTATGTCACTGGACCCACAAGCCAAAATACCCAAGAGAATAAGACATAACAGAAAATTGTTTGTTTAGTATAATACGCGACAAAGTAAATAAGCTCGGGAAGAGTGCTGAAGCTATACAAATAAAATTCGAGATTTCAAACTCTTAGTATCAGCCCATCTGGAAATTACCTTTACTTAACTAAACTTTAAGTCAAAATATGAAGCTGTTACAGGCGAACACGGCGGACGTTCACATTCTATAACTTTCAAGTTAATGAAACCGAAACGATGTTCTTAGAAAAAGTGTTTTATTTTATTTTTTGTACGTTTGTCCCCACCGGTTTCTGTATAGCCATGTATCTATCATTCGCGTTTCCATATATAATTTTTCCATCTAGGCCTTCTAAAAGCAAATTCATAATGAACTACACTCGCTCATCCCCCTTTTTAGGGCACAGACAGCCCCGTAGTCATACGGAAATAGACTGCGAAGGTAAACAGGATAAGACCAACGCTTTTGCTCAACCCAACAAGTAACTGAGGCATGACAATGAAGCCTGTTATTGGCATCATGTAAGACGACTGCATGCTTTTGATTGTTGCCAAAACGCTTCACGTATCTTTTGAAGTCAGCGAGTTCTATGTTCGGCGAGTATCTCATAGCATAGTGACAGGTGTTTTTTCTCGTCTATTAGAAATATTACTATATTTATAGTTAAATCCGAACCTGTCCGATTCTGTCGTTAAACTCGATTTCTCTCCAGGGCTGGCAGCGGAAATAGAACCATGATTTGTTTATAGCGACTATATGCTCCATGCGGCTTATTATACATTAAAGTTTCGCAAATTATGTAAAAGGTATCATATGCAAGATCCGGAGTCAATTCAGGAGGATCCACTCAATTTTTAGCATATTACATGTGAACTGCCAGTTTTGGTCGATAGACCCTTAGATATTTTACGACTGCTTTCGCAAAACGCGTCCTCGATTGCGACAGTGCGTTCTTATATTTTGGGTCCCGATATCTAGTCACCTAATGTCTTCACTAATCTTTTATAAAGTCCCCCAACGCTGCGGTCTTCGGGAGAGAAAAACTTCGTTCACTAGCAGCTCGAAATTCAACAGCCTAGTATGCTTAAAGTTATTAGACTGATATGAATGAAGATGAAAAGTGCCGATCTGGCTGGCCAGTTATAGAAATGTAATTATTAAACCTCGATGATTGGGCTTTAAGGCAACTTACCCCTACCGAGTTTAGTACATTCAAAGCAAACCGTACTGCTAACCAGTATAAGAAAGTCAAAATGTTCATCCAACTGGGTGGTTTACAAAATGGCTGTATGCATTTCTCCAATGAAATGTCGTACGGGAAATAGCCGGGGTTCCCAATTAAGCCTCTAATTCTAACGCACTCTATTTAATTGACCTTAACCCTCTAGGTAGACCTTAACTGCTTCTGTTACAGTTACTGATTGCTCCTCATAACTTACCATGCTCACAATGAAATGCCGATTTTTCAGCTTTAAAGGGTTTCCATTTTGGAACCAGCTGATTTGTGGACAAGGGTCGCCATCGATGGCACAGCTAAGCTTGACGCGGCAGCCGACTTGAATAAGCCGATTCTGTAGATGGCTAATGACCTTTGGTGTCGTTCCAGACATTTTGGTACCATAATGGGTAACAGTTGCTTTCCTCGCTATCGACAATTCGCTTTCCGAACTGCTTGGTGAGGGCAGACTAAATATGCTTCCTGTCTTCTCAGCGTAAAAACGTTTTTTCGCTGGAGCAGTATGTTGTTTGTCGGCTTGATTTTTCTTTTCTGGTGCTTTCCACTCGGTGAAAAACTTTGGGAGAACTCCAGTATAGTACGCTTGATAAGGATTATTGTAGAGCTCGGCCTGTTGACCAATTTCGCGTGAAAGCTGCTGAGAGCTCTCTTTCATACCGTTGCTACGATATTCTACGCCCTCATCACTGCCGTGGTCTAAAATTTTCTGTAGTGACTTCAGGTCCCGTTCGAGACTGGCCATCTCCATTCCAAGTCCGTATTCTAACGATTCGATTCGTTGCTCCCGGTCGCCATATTCGCGTCCGATGAAGTCTTCGAGGGAGGCAATGTCCGAAATGGAGGAACAGTTCGACTCGGCATGAGCCTGTGGACTTCGCTCCAATAGTTGAATACAATTGTCAGTAGCATTTGCAGCCTTGCTTAGAGATGCTAGTAAGCGATCACTTGCTATTGTATACAAAGAAAATTACATTTAGAGTTTGCTGTTTTAATTTGGCTCTGTGGAAGGGTCACGACAAAGGGGAGCGAGCATCAGGGGTTATTGATGATGGCAGAAGTCATGGGCTTCATTGATGAAAAAGAGTTGGAGTCATGTAAATTAATCAAGTCATCTATAATGCTTTGGCAGGAGATCATGACCAGTAATATGGACGAAATCGTACCTTCAGAAACAGGATCCTTTAGCGATATCTCATCGATTTCGTGGATGTTTTCCAGTATGGAAGCTCTTCGTTCAAAGGCAATGAGAGGGACTCCGTCCTTCACTTCAGGCTGTCTACCATTTTTAGCAACGTGCAGGTGACTGGGTTCGGTGAGAACCTCAGCTAATTCTTCGCGAACTCTAATGTCTTCCAGACATTCTACAAATGTTTGAAGGAAAAATAGTAGGTCATAATCATTGAAAATTGAGGATTATAAATGTTCGGTCATTTTCCAAGTAATACTTAGTTTTAGTTCTAGTAAAACACGTCTCAGCCTTGACGAACCTTCATCATCAGTAATTTCGGCAACACTGTCCGCATACGAGGTCCTCCTTTTTCCGTTGGCATCAGCGTCAGCAGCACCGATCGGCATAACTGTTACTTCATCTTCACAAATCTCTTCCACGACGTCCTCGAATCCTTGCCCTTCGGAATAGGACATGTGTTGCAAAACAAAAAAAAAGCTGTAAAATGTGGACAAAAATGGTATGCTCAGCACACTCAGTAGAATGCAATTGTGTTTTCCAGCTTATAGATTGTGGTTTTAACGTTAGGGGTCACTCGTGTTAATTCTAGTATAAGATCAAAGACAGTTATACGAGAAGGTGGGAGAAAAACTGTAAAAAGAAAAGAAAAACGCAGACTGAAATCAAACTACTACTTTAACAAATAACCACTTTCAAACAACTTCATATATATTCGCTCATTGCAAAAATACCTAAATTTACCGTTTGCCTCTATGACTGTCATGACTGGGCTCTCTGACGTAGATGAGATTCCCACAGGACCTGTCAGAACTTGTTGGGGTAGAACTTGAGATGGCCTAGGCACGAGATTCATTTCTTCGGCTTCCGCTAACGAGCTAGCCTGAATCGTCAGGCTCTGATGAGACATCGGACTCGGGTGTGAAGCCGGAGTCCGTTGTACAACTGTAGCATCATGTTCAGAACCTGCGATATATTGCCAGATGAAAGGATTCGTCCTGAGATGAAGATACGTAACTGTAGTAAACGAAATGTACTTAATATAGATTTAAGCAGGCTAAGTATAATGCTAAAATGGCAGCAGTACCTGAACAATCGTGCGTGACAAGATTCATTAGCTCCGACATTTCAATATCCAGCGCCGTGTCGTTCGAAGAGGCGGCGGTACCAACGGGAGAAGCTGAGTAATAACCTGTGTTTTGATACGTGGAGAACTCAGACACCGAATCCAGCGTATCGTCGGCAACTACGCATAAAGAAAAAAAAAATGTGATTTTTATTAATCTAAACAATAAATTTGCCAAAGCTATGTGACATGTAACAGTACTAACAATCCAAGGCACTGCTAATCGATGAAGTATAGGCTCTACTATAACGACTATTAGCTGGTCAAGTTCTACTAGCGTATAGTCAGTTCAGAGGAAGCAAAAATCTCATTTAATGAGGAAAATCAACACTTACTGGTTCCGTTTCTATTTTTGTAAACTAATGGTACGTAAATTTTGTGACATGTTAAATAGCTCCAAAGTATCGAAGAGTTAATTTGTCAATACTCAAGTTAAAATTCGGCAGGGGCATATGTTCATCTATAAAGTAGGATACAGAATAAAATACATAGGAGGTTCATTTCTGATTTAAGTACGCTAAAAAGACCTTCGGCGAAAAACGGCATTCGGTTCTTTCAAAAGCAACAGAAGTCGGACCAGATCAGTTTCCAGCAATCCGAACAGCTCAAAATCGTTAATTCCCATCCCAAATTCTACCTAGCAAGCCTATAAGCATATCATATATTATCTTATGGCATCTTTGATCTCTGCTTGTAATACTGGGCCCGAGTAACTGTCGCCATGCTATCTGTGTGCAAATATTACCCAGGCGCGTCCGGCCACTCCTACCTATTA
The DNA here is from genome assembly GCF_002532875.2 of Varroa jacobsoni. Taxonomy (NCBI): domain Eukaryota; kingdom Metazoa; phylum Arthropoda; class Arachnida; order Mesostigmata; family Varroidae; genus Varroa; species Varroa jacobsoni. The sequence continues at coordinate 30,742 of NW_019214107.1, forward strand.
GCACCGGGGTTGTATTCCGCTATCTTAGGATGGAAATAGCCTTGATTTTAAAAGCTCCATGCGATAGTTAATTCGCAAATGGGTATATTATAAATAAATTATTTCGACTATTTTTTTGCACATTTGGTTCGATGGTAGACGATGAGAATAACTTTTTTTCTTTTTAAAGCCGGCTTTGTGCCTATTCTGTAAGTCAACTTTTAGATCAAATTGTTACTGTGCCTGATGCTCAACCGCACAGCCTTGAACGATTACTTCTAAGCTTACACTCAAGTCGTTGCAGAAGGTTTTGCGTATTTTTCAGCACAAAATTTACCGTAGTGTTCGTTATAGTGATTTACTGGGGAATAAAATTTATGCTTGAAAATTATTTTTTGAAAAAAACATCTTTATAGACTTTCTCCAGACAATTGGCATGGCATATTTATTGGCTTGGGGGATATGAAATACTTAAATACAAGGAGATATGTGCGACTAACTCAACGTCACTTCATCCCATTCTCTCACTGGTTGACTGCCTCCTCCTATAAAGGTTTCAGGAACACAGCTGTCCGGTGACGTTTCTTCGGGAGCTGCCCAAAATTCAGGCCGTATATCCGGTCTTCCTTCTTGTTGCCTAGCAGAAATATCCTAGAAGTAGCAAAATCCAACATACATATAATATCAATACAAACAAATTAATCACATTTATGTAAACCACTACAGACGTCTATCTGGAATCTCGAAAGGGCATCACTAGTTGAGGAATAACAGAAACGAGACTGCAGGTTTTATAGGCTGCAGCATACATTAAACGTAACTGATGTATTCAATTGCTGTCTTTAATTGATTCGTTTCATATTTAATGCAACGGAAGAGCGACGGGTAGACAGAAGACTGACTGGCATTTTACCTGGAAAATTGAATCTTGATATCCGCCTTGAACCGATACAGACGATGAAGGAACAGAATCATCCTTTCCGCTGGCATCGTCCACGTACTCTGCCTCAGGGCTCATTCTGATCGGGGCCGTTGGCCGACTTGGCCTGCTTCGGCCAAAAATGTTTACAGAGCTCACACGGAATTGATAAACGCTCCCCTCTTTTAGGCCGCATACGTTGTAACTTAAAGCCTGAGTAGTACCGCACTTCTCCCACAATGATTCGCCATCCTAAAACAAATTAATGTTGCTACTATAATTGGTAATTTTTCTAGATTTTGTTTATTTCATTATTATTATTATATTGGGCGAAGCTGTCGGCATCTGGCCGAAACCTTTCAGCCGAAATGTTCAATGACCCGCTTTCAAGCAGCCTCTCACATTTGAGTGTTTCTAAAGTTTAGCAATATGTCGCCTTCCACCCCATAGGTCAAGTAAATCAGCGACTATGTAATAGTCGATACTTACTAACGTCATCTAGACACGAAAGAGAAAAACAATTGTTTCAGACCTTCTAGAATTTTGACCTTTAATATTGTTTTATGATTTGTAGTTTATCAAAATTATAAAAGCTTCACTTACTAATATTAGAAAATTATTTATAGATTTTCCTCGAATCTTAGTACATAAGATACTTATCGATCTCAGCATAAAAGTGAGAACAGTGATCTATTCTCACGACATTTAAACGGCTTATTTTTGCGTCTGCCAGTTATTGTCACTGTTTAAATTGGCAGTTTTCCAACTTACACCGAGTTGTTCGATAACATAGCTGGTAATAGGGCTTCCACCATCGTCACTTGGGCTTTGCCATCTGATCACGCAGCTGACATCGTCAAAATCACTTAGATGAAGCTTCACTGGTGGATCAGGTTCACCTAATAGAGACCCGGAGATAGAGATGATCAAAAACAGGCACATAACAGATTTCCAGTGAAGGACTATACTAAAACTAGATTTGAGGCTGTCCGTATTCATATGTGCTATGATGATCAAGAAAGCGTATCCTAAATAGGGCCATAACAGAGCTTCGTCCGATCTGTCAAATTGTACCATTCCTAAGTAAAATAACTGTAAAAATTCAGAGCTCTATATAGCGGTTATACCGAACAGCACAATTAGCGGCTTTGAGGGTGAATCCGTTCTTTTCTGACGCGCTTACAAACCAGTCAACAGCATGATGCGATAAATAACTGCCCAGTCGAACGGCATAGAAATGGCGACGCGAACCTGGAACCTATCGCCTTTAGGTTCAAAGCAACAAGATCAGTTTATACCTGTACAAATATCAGAGGCACAACCTGTATTTCACAGACCACATGTGAAGGGGTGATACAACACACTCCTTGTGACCACTTATAATCCTGGAATGGATGTTGTGCATTGCCAAGGAGAAAAAAACCTAACTTAGTTTGCCATATTTAGGTAATAAAATAGCTTGCAATATTAAATGAGAAGTGCTCGGTACCTTTCGGGAAGTTTGACTACGATGTGATTTAAACGTGCCGGTTATTTATTTAAATACACATAGATTCAAAAATAACAAAGTATGTATATGTTATTTGAGATAAACATTGCATAAAACCAGCATTAGCCATGACAAAGCGGCATCCAGCATCTTGATCGATGCTACTCCATCGCTTTCTCTGGTCTCGAATGAAGTCCAAATTGCATGCTAAGTAGCAAACTTTTAAGCATCTTTCCTGCAGGGTAGGCTGCACTTTTATTATAGGTCGTATCAAAATTAAGCTCAATGTTGCCATTAGGGCAATATCAAATGTCCAAGGCACTCTCTTCAACCGTTTACCAGAACCGGTGCCAAAGTGGTTAGGCCAATGCTATAGGCTGTTGCGCTGTTCATGAACATCACTAACTTGACCAGCTATTTCTCATGAAGCCATACGGTGCGATGGCAAAACATCCGCAACGCAGTTCCCTCTCAAATGGGGGATAGTTTCAGTGGCCTGCCGGGTTCAGCCACATAGCTAAATGCGTACGCGTATTGTATGTGAATATTCTTATGAACGGAACCGCAAAGCGTTCATGTGAAGATAGAGGTAAAAGGCAGCCTACAACCTAAGTTTAGCGGATCAAAATTGGCACCAGTCCGTATCTCAGTATTACCAATCATTGGCCGTTGCTTGATAGCAAACCACACTCCACTAGGAGTCCTATAGACTACCATAAGAAATATAGTCTTCGCATATGGAAAATAGAAACGCATACGGAAATATATATTAATAGCATACATCTAATTATAATAATATGTCCAGCAAGGCTTCCTATATAAGAAAGACGCCGTTACATTGCAGTACTTACTATGATTTTAAACATGCTAACTGATGTTACTGCACTCACCAGTCACTGTGACAAGAACGTCGACCTGCGCGGAACCATACTGGTTGTCGATCTTGAGCGAATAGACCCCCTGAAAATCGGAATAGGTCTTTATATTAGCTGACCCAAAATACGTTCGTGCTGTTCACCGACTATACAAAATAGACGTTAAGGCATTTTGATAGAAACCTGTGAAATTACAATTCACAAAGAGACTATATCAACCACGCGTTGACGTGAATTGAACAAACCGACCGATTTAACCGTAATAAGTCGTAGGGGGGTAATTGATATACATAAGATCACCGCTAACTTTGACGATCGGCAACGCCATGATGATGTTTAAGGGAACTAAACTGCCGAGTGTTCCAGAAATGTTGGGTAACTCCACTTACTTTATTATACTATAAATATACTATAAAATCCGCTACGAACATAGAAATAACTTACAAAGATTCAGAAAATTCACATAGCCCTAAAGTTTGGACGGTTACGCGTCAGATTTCGGTTGAATGGATCCATACAAATATCATATAGAATTCGAATTTCCTCACAGCGAATTGCTTACGATATACCCTATATAGGACTCATTATTTAGTTCATTGCTATTCTATGTTTCCTGGAGGTATGGTCTATGTTTACCTGGAGGTTTCTATCGACTTCTTCAATTTCCAGCAGCGCGTTTCCACAGTCGAAACAAGCTGTCACTCCCTCACGGCTGAGGTCGAAGGGTGCACCATTGTGAAGCCAGATGGCTGTTGGCTTCGGACTACCCACGTAAGGCAACTTGATACTATTGAATGTAAACCGTTATAAAAGACTATGATTATGGGAATGCTTCAACAAGCTAAAACGATAAAGTTTATTGTGCCAAAATAAATGGAAAAGTTCCAGCCATCTATCTCTAGCTTATTTAACGAAGTCAAATTTCGAAACTCTACGTTACATGCTGCAGTTGTACTCCACCCAAAATAAGCATTACCTGTTTATCCTATTAAAATCAAAGAAGGAACCGTTGATCTGGTCGCACAACGTACACCCATCAATACAGATACTGGCACAAAGAGGACTAATATTATATTTTTTCTCTCACATATGCACTCACGCGTCTCGCATTAAACCATTTCAATAAAAGCTATACATCTTTTACCCGCAAGACGTTTTCACCTCGATATTTACGCGTCTTGTTGCCATATATCCGTCACCTACTCTTCTAAGTTCTCTGGATTTCCTTAGTACAGCACATTATTTTGACCTCCCGACGACAACCATTTTGCCGAAAAACATAGCAGATTTAACGTTGGTTACAATGGCGAAACGCCGATTAAGCTTATTTCGATCTAACGTTCGAACTTCTTCCGCTAGCCACAAGTCATGCTAACAGAAGCAACGCATCTGATCGAGCAGGGAAAAGGCACCAAACGATATCAATAGCGTTGATAGTTCGAAATTCTGCAATACCTCGCACGCACGGACAGACAGACAGCCAGCCAGCCAGCTGCAACAGGACGGCTACAACAACCTGAAAATTTACGCACAGAACTCTTGACCACCACAGTTTTCCGCTCGTATGTTTAAGTTATTGCCATCGAATTGGTTTTGTAGCTGCGATTGAATCGCTGACGTTCAGCTGCCTCGGTGCACTCCAACAACAGGCTAACGGCGTTCTTATGAAGTATTGTAGTTCGACGTTTATGGGTGTACATCGTTGTGTATAAACGTGTTTGTGTGTGGGTCTCCGTGTATGCGTGAACCATGGCAGGAAGAAGTAGGTCTCGAGCAAATTTGTCGACTCTCTGTGCTTTGGCCGAAACAGTTGCAGCTACTTTAGCGTTTAGTGATACAGGTTGTGATGTTACAGACAGCATTTACTGCCTCTCCAGTACCCACCTTAGCGGGTCGCCGGCATCGAAGCAAAGGCCCTGCGAGTAGCGGGCTACAGGCAGAATCTCCGGCCGGGCTGCAAGTAACAAATATATAGAACACACACATGAATACATACGATATGAGCCAATGGGAACACAAGCAGCAACAAGAAACACAGCATATACGGGGGTCGTACGGCAGCATACAACAACGACAGAGAAAAGCACGTTTTCTTCTGCGCGATGGCGAAACTGTGTACTCAAACAGATCAGAGGTAGGTTTAATGATCAGTCTATACCGTAATGCAACGCGAGCTTTTCTACGACAACTTAGAGTTACGTGGGGGGGCAAATAAAATTAAGCACAGCGAGAGAACTGAACGGAAATGCTTTGTAAGGGCAAGTAGTTGTCAAAAATCTCCCACATTGCTTGTCGTGAATATAACAGCCTGATGTGAATAGATGAACACATCGATCATCGGATCATGAAATGGGGTGATTTCATAGAAAAAGCTTTTTCAAGAATTCAGTACCTGAGTTGGCCATGCAATTTAAATAACTATAATAAAAATTAAAGCGACAAAAAAAATAACTTCTGGTAAACTTCGAATAACTCTAAGCCAACAACTTTATGAAACGGATATGAGTTTTGCTCTATTAACACCCAGACACGATCTGGTCATACCAGTGACTGGACCTTGGAGAGCCCCAAACAAGATGAAGAAACAAATGAACTTGCGCGATCTGCAAGCTTCATAATAATTACACTGCTGCCCATGATTCCTGTTCCACATAATTTCCAGTCTGCTGTATATCTTTTGCACGCTGTATATCATCATCATCAGTATGAATGATGTATAAGACACGGTAATTGGTGAAGTTCGGTTTGTCGTCTATTTTTCACCGCGGACTAGTTCGGCCTTTGCGTCGGTATCAGAATAATGACTAGCGTGACTGTGGCGCAGCTCTCACAGACGAGTACCCGGCGGCATACGATGAAAGGGTGTGCATAACAGCGCACGCGAGAGAAAAAGGCAGATAGTTGGCCATGTTATGAGCTCACCAAGCATTGGCAAGCTAAACGACTGCAACTTATGCCTAGTTTCGTGTGAAGGGGTGACGTCAGTGGCGATGCGGGGTGAAGTAAAGTTGTTAAATACAAAAGCGAAATCGGCAGCTACGTTTGGCTGAAGTGCGCCTCAGGTGGGCTGACTTACGATTGGCAGGCTCTCGGTGTACGTGGAGGTCTAACGAACAATTAGACGGACAGAAGGAGAGAGAGGGGGAGAGGGGGGAGAAAAGGCTGAAAAATCGAGACGCGACAGCGAGGTCTGCTATTCCGAGATCAAGGAATAAGATAATGTCAATACGATAAGGTGGTGCGTCGTTTCGGGGCAAGGAAACTGAAAGATGACCGTGGCGAGGCGTAACGGGCATGAACCGAGACATCTTTATGGTTTGCTTAAGAGAATTTTCTATTCGACTAGAGAAAGCTCTTCTGGCATTATGGAAAGCCGCTACGCAGTCTGTCAGGTCTTTGAATCGACGAACTCTGGTTGCGCGCGTATATGTTTCGACTAGCAAGACTACCAACAAAGTGATAACACGCTGAGTGTCGGCTGTTATTAGCAGAATGGGTATCAACGGTCAGATGGAGAAAAATACAATTATTTGGTGGTGGTCTTTTATACTGACGCAAAACAGCCTGAAAGATAGCAGATTATCTCATGCATAGCGGATTGCATCTACGTAAAGTCAATTTACTATATGAGTGTTAAGAAAAAAGGCTACAGTTGGACTTAGGAACATGGTACATCTTCTGTTTGGTACATGCTCACCCGTATGCATATCCATCTAGTTCATAGATCATAAAACTAAGTATAGTTTTTAGCTCAAGGTGATTTTTGTAAAGGTTGAAACTTCGCAGCGTCTCTCTCCACATCCGTGGCATTAGTTACTACGACCTTCGCAAGTATAATTATTTTGCATCAAATGTATTACAGAATTGATTTTGAAAGCAAATTTTCGTCTAGATCATAACTTGGAATCTGTCATCCTACCTAGCCACTAATGAGTGGCTAAATACAACAAGGGGCGTCCTAAAAATCCAATAATTACCGGCATATAGCGTTGATTCGTTTTACGTCGTAGACTTTATCAATTGTAATATGCTATAATTAGCAATGAAGTACATCAAATCAGCGCTACCACAGAGAATTTCCCGCGTTTCCCAGCTTCGAACGCGTATTAACTTACAATGACTACAACCGATTATCTGTTTGTTCTAGTAAACGTGCCCTACAGAGACATAGTTCGCTGGAAAAAGCTGACGGACAGTTGATTGTCACACGGACGCGACAAGGATATTAGAGAGTACGAGACAAACACCGCTCTTCAGGCTTCGATCCGAGTCACGCGAGCCAATGAATCAGGTATCGGTCTACACGTGATAGCGACCTTATGCCTGCTAGACCCGTACGTTGTATGCTAGGTAACGTGTGCGAGCCACGTGCGGGTCCGACCAGCTTTCGGATGTTATACATCTGGTCTAGAATCGAGGATGCCAGGAAACGCTATCGGAGCACGTCAATATAGTTAAGTAGGTAAGGTTGTCAACGTTCAAGGCTGGTAATGTTTTTGTTTTCTTACGAAATTCAAACGATTTCAGAACAGACATTCCATAGTTACAAATGCTTACAGCTTAGACTAAATAGGTGATTTTTACTGTATGTCAAAAAAGGTTTCTTTAATGCCGATATGAGTATGTTAAGAATCATAATGGCTAATCGAATGTCCCTTACCACGTTTTCCAATATATATATATATATATATATGTATATATATATATGGATGGCGCCTATTGCTCGATGTGTTCGTAAGACAACGAATGCCTCTCAAGTCCTCAATGAAACAGTTTATCAGTACTTTTTGTGAAAAGTCAATTATCTTTAGGTAAAATAACGGCATTTTATAGCCCAGAAGATTGGGCCTTATAGGTAAGAGAGGTAGTCATGGTAAGTGTTTCGAAAGAATATTATTTTACGTACCATGTACCGATAATGTGGCCTTAGAGTGTGCATTTCCGGCGACGTTACTGGCCTGGCACGCAAGTCCACCCTCATCTTCCATCATGACCGGACTAATCCTTAGTGAACTAGCGCCCTCGACACTCAAAACTTCAAAGCGGCCCGAAGCTTCTAAGAGTGTTCCGTCCCTTGTCCTAAATACGACAATGTAACAACAATGGCAATATGAGCCGAAGCAAATTTGTACAGCAGTTTTTAATTTTATTACTTGATGTTTTTGTGTGGCAATATTTCTATCTGTGCGGGACGTTTATTGCTAAAGTGTGTTTAGTATACGACATTGGGTTTAATCGACCAAAACGAATAAATCGGTGCAGGTGGTTAAATTTTTGCTTCTGTACTCTCTGATTAATGTATTGATCGGTTTTCCCTTAAGGTATGAAATTTTGGACAAAATTGTTAGCAAAATTCTTTTATAAGTTTATGCCGGTATCACGTGCCCGTTTTGGTTAAGATTCCGTCTATCTTTAAATATGCTCTGTTGAGAAGCTGTCAAACTCACTGTGTGTCATATCATAAGACATGTCGTATAACTTGAGCTGTCAACTATCGTTTTACCCGCTTTGACCTATTTTCAACCTAGGATAGCGTTTTAAAATCGTCCACCGTGAACCGTTGTAGAATTCACTAAAACTGAACGGCTAGACGACGCGGATTCATCTCTATGCTTTATTTATCATATCTAGTTTTGGGAGAAAAATAGGTTTTTCTGAAGAAATCCAGCCATATATATTTATCCTAATAAGACAAACGTCTCTGAAGACAGAAATGGGTGTCGCTGCGTTAGCAGTCAATCAGTCAGAGCAGAAAATCACGCTCAAGATATCATCGACGCGGAGTAGAAAGATGGAAGTCCTGAATTAATACGAGTACCCTTCACAACAACTACGGCTCTGTCGTGGAAGAGAACTTATTTTAGTTAATGTACGGAAGTCTAATGGAATTGAAGAAACCGTAGCTCACGGATGTCTACGTTGGCTGAATGAAATCGTTCGTTAACAGGATATCCCAGAAACAAATCCATTGCAAAAAGTTCCCAAAAACGACTTTGGGTTGATTGGGAGTCATGCTGTACTCGATCTGGCAAAAATGACTGATTATACAGGTGACCAGTGAAGAGTACAGCGCAAGCTTTAAGGATTGACCCAAACACGATGGTAATATCGTTCAGTTTGCGAAGTGCCCTAAAAAAATACTAGGCTATTCTTAAATATTAAGCATTTAAGACCGCTCCATATATTTGATAATGTAAGAATGTTCCAATTTATCATGACCTTTTTTTGAATGCTTTTGAAATTATAAATCTGCCCTCGGCTCAGGAACAATATTTCAAAAGTCAATACCAAAGAGTATTTTACGATACTGTTATGAGCCCATTCTAATGAGATGAGCTCTTTTGAGAGACCAAAACAGAGCATGTACACGTACGCAAGTATTACACAGAAAAACAGCGATCTATAATTAATTCGAAAAATAAAAATTATTAGCCGCTTGTAAATTTGATACTGATGAACTCGCAAAAAAGGCAGGTTCTAAATTTATCTATAGTTCAGATGAATCATACGATTAGTTACGAGAAACGACCACAATCAGCATTTCTAACATTTTGCTAAGAATCATGCAAAGCAAATAATTACGCACCATACGACCTCCGGACCTGGCTCGCCGTAGAATTCAACATCGAACTGGATAAGATCTCCCGCAAGGGCGGTCAGATCTTGAAGATCCTTTGTGAAGCCAGGCTCACGAATATTGCCCGCTAAAATACAAATGCTCATACGTAAGGTATTAGCCTGCTCTCCGACTCCGATATCGGCGCGTGTGGTTTATTTTAGAATTTCACAGATATTTCGAATAAAAATACCTAAGCATTGAAAGGTCAGATCCAGGCGTCTTGCAGTCGTTAGTATTAAAGCCTAGCTCTCGGATTTACAGACAATCCTACACATTCCAGCTACATGAATCTGAACTTTCCAAGTACCAAAAAATTTATCGTTTCTAGAATTAGACAAACTAGTAGACGAAGAAAGATTTTTTTTTTTAGCATTAATCCAAATTCTGCATTTCATTTTGTGAGTGACATAACGCAGTTAATATCATACCGTATATGTGTATATTTTGATAGGATATGGAACTCTCACACAATGCTTATACAATTGTCGCCGTTTAAAGCGACTACATGTACATACAAAGTTTCTACATGCGATTAGACATCTTCAAATTAGGCCTTTGTTAATATATCCGATTTGCTAGGTAAGATCTACATGACTATTAGCTGTCAGTGAGGATCTAGTCGTGTGCACTATCATCGGCGTTCACTTGCCAGTGACGGCGATCGGTTCCGAGATGCGTGAAGCCCTTCCTATCCCATGTTCGTTTTCGGCACTGACCCGAAAAACATACTCGATGCCCGGGAAGAGGCCGTCGCAGAGAAGCTTTGTGTCGCAAAAGTCTGCTGGTGGACTAACGAGTTGCCAGTCCTCTTCGTCCAGCCGAGAGCGCTCAACTAAGTAGCAGGTTACCTCGACTTCGACAGCGGGCCACGAGACCACAACTGAACGGGGTTTAGAGTTGCAAACTTCGACAGTGGGCGCGTCCGGTTGGGGCGGGCGTACTACAATAAAAGAAAATGACCATAAATAAAATACGAACAGATAATGCCGTAGCCAATCCGCAGAACTCATACGTTCCAGCGTACCTTAATCTTGTGATACATACATATGGATATACCGTGTCAACATCAAATGACTACGATGTCATTCAGTAATTCAGGTATATATATTATCAGGAGAAGTTCTGCATCATCAGCTGCAGAAAAGTCGTATCAGCCATTGTTCATATAATTCTTATATCAAGATTCTTGTGAATCAGCAGGACTTTATTACTAGCATAAAAAGCAGAGACATTTTATTTTATTTATAGTAAAACCGAGAAAAGGTGGGAGGTTTGCCTTAAGCAAATTTGTAGCGTATATAATCCCCATTTTTACAATGGATCCAGCTTTCAGACGCGGCTCTGTCAAAAGCTAAATAAAGTCTTTAAATCTATAAAACCAACTCTATTATATACAGACGCCTTCAGCTCAATAAAGATCGCTCTTTGCGACTTTGCTTTGTATTGTAGATAAATCAATTCCAGTTTTCTCTAGGCAAAGTTCGGAACAACGTTCAAGCTTTTAAGTTCAGTAATGGATCCTGCAAGACGCTCTGCCATTATTGTTGGTCTACTGGCATGTATGTACGAGTTTTGGTGTATTTGAAAAAAAAATACTATTTTTTGTGTGTTTGTACGCTGCTTTGTGTTCTATAATGTAAGACTTTAAGAAAACGTTTCGGCATTCAACACACTGGAAGCAGTTTTCGCTCGCGTGGGTATCTTTCCAACAAGCGCTTCTCCCACTCCAGCCTCATTGACGGCGTACACACGGAAACAATAGTAATGGCCCTGCGTCAAGCCATTGACGATCAAAAACGTCTCAGGACCGTCGGTCTCATGATGACTCTTCACGACCTAAAAAGGTTGACAAAGTAAAAACTGTAAACAAAGCAATTGACGGAAGAGAATCCAAAGGTTTTTTCCATCAATTACTCCTCCGAGGGTTTAAGGTTAACCTAGCAAGTCAGCACCAAGGTATTCATAAAATAATTATAGATAATTTTCTTTCTCTATTTACACAAGCTGTGTGGCGTTGGCGGGACTTAAAGAAGCGACTTCTGGTCCCTTTCAATCAGAGGCTTGGCTATACATAATTATATACGTTTGGCTGAACGTACGTCCGCCTCGAGTATTTCTCTTTGTTCAATAATATACGCCTCAATTGGTCCACCGCCATCTTCTAAAGGCGTTTTCCATGAAACCATCATTGATGTCGCAGATATGTTCTTGACATTGACAGGGCCTCGGGGTGCGCTGGGTGGAACGACCACTCCTGAACAAACGGGCACATTAAATTGGGAAGGTTATTGACGCGCATATTTTATTCAGCAATATGACTTTTAATATGTATAGCAACTCTGTCGATTGTTGTTCAACGTCCGCTCCTGGAGGTATCAAATTTAGCGTATCCATTCCCACGTTAGGTAAGTTTTTTACATTTCTTGATTGCTTTAGTTAAAATACCTTTAGGGCGTATGATAGCAATAGGCGACTCGAGAAGAAGTGGGGGGCTAACACCAAGTTCGTTAATTGCTGCAACCCGTACGAGATACTCGTGGCCTTCTAAAAGGTCCCGCGCGGTAAAGATGCATACGTCAGCTTCCACGTTGCCAACCTATGATCAAATAAAATTATATCTTAACCATATTTTAATCGGTCGATTACTTGATATTCATTATATTTCGTAAACAATAACTAAAATCGTCTTCGATACATAAAGGAAACCTTTCTTTGCTTTGCTGAAGTGTCATAATCTCTGAAAAACTTACTTCAATCCATATTCTTCGTGTGACTTCCCGTATCCAAATGGCGTATCCTTGAAGTGGAGCTCCTCCATCATTCTCGCAGGGTCCCCATTCAACGTACATCGATGAAGGCCCAGTGACCGTAGGAACAAGTGGGCCTCGAGGTGCATTCGGTTTTCGAGTTCCAGTTTTTAAGTTAACTAGACTAGCAGTTTTTAGGGCCACAAGCGAACTTCCTGCGCGGTTTTCCGAGTGAACCTATTTAAGTAAAACTGCTTAGACAAACGAAGCTATGGCCAGCTCGTGAGAACATTTTGATGAAGTTTCGGCGGAAGAAATGACTCTACTTTTTTGCTTGTGGGCAGCGCTAACTAATGCCGCCTCAGTTGTCTTTCGATAAACTCCAATGACAAAATTTTGTCTTTACTTAAGTGACATAGCTCCTTAACACAAATATGTAATAAGTAGGTTCGCTTCCTTTAGTGAAGCGTTTCATGTACCTTGAAACTGTATCTGTAGTGGTTATCCAGGTTCTGTATGGTGCACTCCTGAATGTCTCCTTCGACGGTCATTATTCTACCCCATTGATCTGTATCCTGACGCCGTTTCCATATGGAATAGCCTTCGACGGGACCCGAGATCGGCTGACGCCACGAAAGTGAACACGACCGACTCGTCGTGCAGGTTATGTGAAGTGGGCCCTCAGGTGGATCTGGCAGGTCTGTGCAATTTAAAATCAATTTGAATTGACTAGAGCATTTGGTCTCTGATTTTTCGAACATGTTAGATTCGATGCAACCAAATCGAGCGCACTTGAAATGTCTCCTTTAGGGTGAAAGCCATTCCCAGTCATCAACGATTCTGAGTGCGATTGAGGTCTATTTGTCACACGAATTTTTTTTAGATAAAAATGTCCACAAACACAGCTTTTTTTTTTTTTTTTGCAGCTTTCAGCATACGTCAATAGAAGACAGCTACTAGCTCAGAATAAATATGAATAGTAAGAATTTAGATAAATATCCTACATAAAGCGCAGTAAATGTATCTGTTAATGAGGTTCCTACTTCCCAATCACACGTCACTCACCAATAAGGCATTTAGTGAAAACCTTTACTTTCGATGATGGTTCGCTGATGCCATTGTCATTCAGAGCTAGCACTCTGTAGAAGTATTCGCTGTTTTCAAGAATATCTCCATCAACAAATGATAGCTGCCCGGGATCGATGTACCCGACCTCCTGGAACACACCGTTCTCCTCAGTACACCTGCATAAACGGAAAAATAAAATGATAACGTTAACTGCAGCAGCAATGGCAGAACTCCTTTATCGTTCAGCAAGAATAGTGGCAAAATGGTCAGCAAAATGGATTCACTGAACGTATTCGAAAAGTTAATATTTTAAATAAATACATCATTCATAGGACAAGCTAAAAAAGGCTTCTCCAGGTCCCGTCTTTTATTAACCTCTTCTTCAGGCTCATTTAATTCCAGATTGTTTCCTCTGATCCACAGGATATGCGATGACAAAAGTGGCTTTCGTTTCGTAAAGCCTACTGGATCTGGTTTTTCCGAGAACTATACTATTATTATTGCTCTGAAAACCGGTCTGGCTAGTGACGATACCATTTTATCGCGCTCACATTTTCCGGAAAAACGTAATGGGTTCGACAAGACCACAGGCTCCAGATCATAGCACATGTGTGCCTTGTCCCTTATATCCTTGCATGAGTTCGACCCGCATATTTACATGGACAACTAGCCCCTATAGAGAAGGGAGTTCTTGAAGATTTCACGAGTTCCACCCTGTACTTAGTGATGGAACTCGTGGGACCTTCAAGAACACGCAAACTAAGAATCACTTACGAGGAGTCGCTTCCAAGCGTCTAAAACGAATATATTTGAAGAGTTGAGTGCTTATTCACATGGTTCCCTCGACGGGTCCGTTTCAGGGTTAAAATCTAAAATATCTTTTTTGAGCGCGTTGGTCTCAGGCCGATTTTCCTAAGGCTTCAGATTTGAAAGACAAGCAATGGTTTAAATTATAGCCGAATCCAAGAATCGTTTGCCTAGGTGGATGAACATCACCTCTGAGAGGCTGATATTATAGTAGCTACAGCCTTTACTAGAATACATGTTAACAAAGTCCGGTTGTGATTGCATACCATAGCTTTACGAACTATAGTAAAAAGAAATGTATCTCGTAAACCTTGTTTTAACGAGGTGCACTCTAGACTATTACGGTAAATAAGATCTTTCATTCTAATGATTCTAAACAAGTTTGGCCTTGTAGCCACAAGGCTGATTTCGACGTTTATGATTATTTTTTCTAATGATGATTTCTACTAATAAGTAATTAGCAACAAGCATCACTATGTTGGTACCGTAGTCTCGTGGTTTATCCAATTTATGGTATATCAGCGACTCGAACAAAAAGGTACATACAATTCATAGATGAAAAACTCCACTCTGGACTATTCGAGTCCGCATTATTTGTTCCCCTCGCGTCGCGCTTTTATTGCTTTAAGAATAAAGTGGCGTGATTAAGCACGTGTTCATATTAGAGCGCCGCTAGCGTCCTTAACTGTCAAGATTAAACGACAAAAACAACGCAAAGGGTCGCTTCGTCGAGGTTGGCCATTTTGCGTAGGTCGGTATCGTAATATTTTGTACTTTTCCACAGTGTACAAAATATGTTGCTAGAAAATCCTGCTCAGGTCTAATTTCTATATGCGTTCATTGTAGATGCACTTTGATGGGCCGGAGACAAAATCGACGTGGAACAGATTTACACGCGAGGGCCACCGTCTAAATCAAGGTACGTGCCTCTTGTCCTGAAGGAAATCTTCGTCCTTGCTGATTGTGCATTTAATATAATAAGCCTATACGCTCAAGACGGCTACTCAAACTTTCTTAGTTGTGTAAAAAGCACTGAGCAAAGTATCGATGCATACCACACTTGCGATGCTAGTAAAAAGGAAGTTTCCTTCTGTTAATGCATTGAGCGCAAGAGTACTACATATGTGGGTAGCGTTGTTAATCATGTAAACCCAGACAGAGACTCAATGTAAATGATAATTTCATGTAAATTTCGAATCGACTCAAAGGTTATCGTACCGATTTATTAGTTGAGATTGTCCGCCTTCTAAACTTTGAGTAGTTAAGATACGTACCTTTCGACCAGATATGAGTTGATCTTCGACCCGCCATAGTCCTGCGGACTCTCCCATCGCAGGCGAACTAGGTCAGCCTCAAAATCGTACTCCCCTACAAGATCATCAGGAGGTCCTGGTGCCGCATCCGAACTGGCCGGTATGTACATTATGTTCAGTCGGGTGTTCTCACGGGTCGTCCAATAATTGCACACATACGATCAACGCTTCCTCTAAAATGGCCAAATTAGCTGTCACTAGTTCTATAAAGTGGCATTTTAGCAGTAGTCGATAAAAACACTTCTGTCCTTAGCAGCTGTTTCCTAATATATATCACAACTACATGATTGTTGTATTAAAAACTGAGTAACAATAATGACATTTTCACTAATAGGATGATGCCTCTCGCCGCTATCATCGTCATCATCATAGGTGATCTACAGAGCAATTGACTGTCCAAAAAAAAAAGCCCAAAACCGACGATTATCAAACTATTGTATGAATTGTACAGCTGACTACTATGTGTGAGATCCTATTAGCATAGTGTAAAATAAGGCATTTTCCGAGAGTCATTGTTTCTCCTGAAATGTTTCTGCGAAGTTCTAGAGTCCAGCAAAAGCGGGGGCTTACAAATGGATTGACTCTGTCACCGATACAACTTTTTCTATATCAGTACATCTCTTAAATGTTTTCCGCTGAAGTAAGTAGTTCTTGATAATTCAGTATGTAGGTCAATTTGAGCAGATCTAAGCTTACTGATGAGACTCGTCCTGTCCATGAGCGCTTCTTTTGCATAACATGTACCCAGATCATTAACTTTCGTTTATATATGCAGCTTTATAAATAATATGATTGGGCTCACATTTTATATTTTCCACATAAGAGATACAAATACGGTACGCTATGGGCATTCAACACCCGCAGGGCTGTATAGAACTGAAATAAACACGATCTGTTGTCGTCTGACAACTTGAACGTGTCAACCAAAATCAGTTAAAGTAACTTTAGCTTTGCAAAGACATAATGGAACTTCTAACCAAACGTATGCAATGAACCTGATACCTTTAACAAAGTATTTACAATTCTCTACAGGAAATTGTCGTGTGTTTTTTGCCTCTGTAAATCTATTCGAAAACAAAAGATACCTAACGAAAGAACCAGTGATCATTGTTCTTCACTGCCGCCAAAGATGACTCAATGCAATCGTTCTACTTAAAAGTCTAGTAAAGTCTGAATGCAGAGGTACCCGCGATAAACAGCGGCCAATTGGAAAATATTTAAAAACAATGCAGGAGAGCAAAATCCACCAGACGTGGACAACACGACCCTATTCAACCGTATAAATAAGGTCTAATTAACTGAATACTAATCTATCATGTTGAGCTATATAAGCTTCGGACATTAACCCGGCCACTTGTATTATAAATAAAAATACAATACCGAATTTCGAATACATGTCTAATTTTCTTTCTTTAAATTAAGTTGCTTGTTTCAATTTTATATCTATTTTCTACAGGTATCATAATTAGCATTAGGTGAGAAACCGCGCCGATAAGTCGACATGACCTCACATTTGTCATTCAGAAAAAAAGGGTCTGTAATTGTCAGTCTATAGCACCAAGAAGTACCGCAGCATTTGTATACACAAGAAGCTCGTACATTATTCGGTATTTAATGCCTGCTTCTAAACTCTTACCTCGACTTAACTCCTGCAAGTTCTTTATGCACCGGACCACCGTTGTCTTCATATAGCTGATAATGAGTGCGTCCACAGAACACTAAATGGTTCAGCTAAACCAAAGACTACTCGTATTTTCTAGCTCTGTTTTCGTCCGAATTTTCGGTTATATTTAATATGAACGCCGGAGTACACGGTTATGCACAGATATACACTGAGGAGCACAGTAAGGTTATGTTTTCATCGTATGTTCATAATGTTTTTTCATGGTTCACCATCACGAACTCTTTCAACTGTAAGACCTACCCAGGCCAACACGGTTTGTGGGTCAGCTGTTGTTCCAGCTAGCCAAAAAACACCCGCTCATTGCTCGCATCTACGGAATATGTTCATAGATACTCGCGCAGTGCAAAGCTCATGAACAGGCCATGCCGGTTTGCAGCTCAGCCGAGCGGAGACCGGGTCCACCAGCTGGCCCGCTGTCGCCGCTGGAACAAAACCTAGGACACGACTTCCATCGGGTAACGACACGAGAGCAATAACGGCGGCCTGGTCGCGCACCTCTTATGTGTGAGTAACCGACCCGTGTTAACACAAAACCCTTCTGACTGGCCACCTTTCTTAGCCACCGGACGGTATCTCTATTGCAGCTCTAATAGGCTAATCTCAGCTAGCCTAAGCCAGAGCGCAGCGCAAGCCAAACCGCTCGCGCGGACTCCGGCTTGTTTGCCTGTTGTTGTCCTGCTGGGCCCGCGAATCACGGTGATGGTGTAGGGATGGCTCGTGGTGCCATCGGCTCTGCGCCGAAGACAGCTTTTGGACCTGGCAGCTTCTAGTTGTTGTTATTGCCAGGCTCAACAATAGCGCCAGCGTATAGTCTTGATTATAAACTGTTACAGTAATTGAGCACGGTAGTAGCCTGCAGATGCCGTCGAGTTCGCGATGTCCCTTTGAAGTTATAGACTTGATGGTGGTTGGCGGGTTTCGCGGACTGAGGCGCTTTCAACGATCAAAAGCCGGTGTCGTCTTGCAGGTCCCTTATCGCGACTAACATTGTTGTTCTCGTGTCACCGCATGCTAATCATTTTAGTGAACGTGCTCCTTTGGCCAGATAGAACCACAGCCACAGAGAGGACGTTGAGCCGAACTCGTTAAGCCCATGGTCCCTATAGTGTCTCACGAGTTTTGTTCTACCGGTAGACCAGCTAAACATCGTTGAGCTTTCCTTCCTCCCGTCGACCCTTCTTCACAAGCCACTGTCAGTGACACGGTCCGTATGTTCGTGGCGCTGCTGGTACCGCATCGTCATGGCATTTCATGCACCACTTCGCTATTGAGTTCCGGGTGCGAGACAGAGGTTTAGTGAGTCAGCTCACTTTGTCAATCGAACGCTGAGTTCGCACGCAGAGCTACGACCTGCTGCTATCTGTTACTGTCTGGCAAATCCGCTAACCTTTGACGAAAAGGACAAGCGGCGCTATGAGGTCTTACTCACTTCAGCGTTTTGCTGCCAAGGAGAGAGACCCCGCATCCTCCTCCTACCAGTGCGAACCATGAAAAACAAAAACCGGAGCTAGGCAGGCAATCGAACGGCGAGAATAAGCTTGAGAGGTAGCGATTTGACGAGAGCGATTGGTTCGGTGTGCATATTCTTGCGTAAATTTACAAATAATATATCGCATCGCATAAGTTACTACATCAACTTTTAGCCCCCTTTCATGTCAGTGCATCCGACTGTGTAGGTGTTACCTGTAATCCACTAAATTTCCCGTTTTTGGGAAAACGCAAGTAAGCACAGGAAGTACGCGAGCGGAATATGACTTAACGAAGTGAACAAGGATGCGTCCAGACGAAACCTGTTGAAGTCGTAACGTCCATACTTGCCACAAGAGCTACCTATTGTCGTTGGAATACGCTGATATTATGTCATCAAGAGGTATAACTCAGCTTCTATCAAGAGATGGCAACTGAGAGCAGTGGCAAGATCTATTCATTACTGATAAATAGCATATGCTAGTAGAATATATACTTTAACCCGTCCATTTATTACTTTTAGTATTGTTGACGAAATGTATTGCACCATAACGTAAATTGTCAGACGTAATGTATAATACGAGGAGTTAATTTGACTATATAGGAGACAATGGGCCATCTCTGCTCCTTAGCGAAACCTTCTACAACGAAATTCTAGTGAGGCTCTGTGGGCCATCGCCGTTTCGTCCGCTTCACCATCTCAGTGTTTTGGGCTGACACCTAGAAAAACATTTAATGTCTGGGTCAGCGAATAGTAAGATCCAGTGCTTGGGTGGGTCTTCGGGTCTGTGCTCTATGATTTTGAGAAAGTGTACCTTATTAAATGACGACGACAGTGATGGTAATATTTATTACGGTTCCCATTTGTTGTAAGCACTAAAACCTTTCAGGGCCTTTACTTTCTGATAGGCTACAATGCCTGCGATACCAGATACCAATTTATAGCATGTAACACAACGACACGGTGGGTCGAAGTTAGGAACGAACTTCCATCTAAAATAATTAGGGAGTTTCAGCTACGTTACTGCACGCTTTATTCAAGGTACACGTTCATCAAGATTTGCACGCAATTTCAGAATTACTTTCTAGGGATATATATCACTTATAACCGGTCTTTCTACGTAGTTTCGATAACACGGCGACGTCCTTTTCCGGTACAATCCAAATAGCCACCCTTGTAGAGCTTCGTCTTAAAATTCGCAATTGAAATACGTCCGTTCAGTACGAAGCACTGAACGTTGCCTTGTCCCAACTCGATACGGGTACGTTGCTGTCCTACATACAAGGGAAGCAAATGAGAGAAACTAATTGACTTACATAAAATACAAATTGTATTTTTCGCCTTGAATGGTATTGTATCTTTATTTGATCTAACCAATTCATCTAAATAAGGAAAACATGTCCACGTACAATGAAGTAGGAACTTATCTGTAGCCATTGCGACATGTAAACTAAGAAAAATAAAACGGTAAAAAGGATTTGGGACATCAGTGTGTGCGGTTCGGGTTTTTACGATAGGTTTCATCTGATGTTCTGGTCGTTCTTAACTAGACAGAAGAGCTTCAAAGTATTGAATCAAGCACAGTGTCGCCATGCAGAATCCTAAACGTACTCCACTTGTTCGTATATAAAATCGCATTGCCCCCTTAGTCTATTTTCTTCTTTGCCTGTCAGATGTCGCAGCCCGCCAGAGCCGACGCCAAAGTTGTCACTCAGCTACTTGTTAATCCTGTGTGTATTCTTGTAAATCTATAAAGCGGTGCACGAGCGCCTCGTTCGAGCTCAGTAAAGCTGAATGGTCTAATTATAACTGTCGCCTAATTCGCGCTGCGCCCACAGCGGTGGGTGCATCAAGGTTTGCTGACAGAACACGTCCTAAAAACAAGGCATGCGCACTCACTGTCAAGAATATCATCACGTCAATCGTAAATGTTAAAGAAACAATTGAATGAATAACACATAATGATAGACTATCGTTTTCTATTCTGTTATGGCTATTATAGACTGACTTTAATCGCCTACTACACTATAGATTGTTGCCCTGGATACGAAATCCTCTTACGTTTCGTTGTAGGATACACTTGATCAAAAGCATCTTTAGAAGCTGCTGCGCCCATTGCAAGGTCCTCTTCCATTATGCGTAAACGATTGTTAACGAGGACAAAAATAGAGCAGCGTTTAATAGGACAGCGTCTAAACATAACTGAGAATCGGTTGGGATAGATTTACAGGTGGAAGGCATTTAGAATAAAAATAACAATGGCCGCACAGGTACCCTGCTTGCATTGATTAATATGACTTGGTTAACTATGAACGGTAGCGGTCTTTGAAACGGAGCAATTAAATCTAGCCGCTCTAACAGTAATACTAAATATCTGTGGATTAGATATGTATATATATATATATAAAGAACCAAGTTACGGAATTTTTACCAGGTAATGTCCTAGCTATAATTTTGATAAACTGTCAGGCACTGATAATGAATAACGGTTTGACGTGCGTAAAATAAATTGTCATCCCTTTAAATGCGTTATGAATGATACAGGATATTTCATAGCCATCGCTCAGGATACTGTTAGGTGCTGAATATAGATATTTCCCATTTTCACAAGCAAAATTTCTGAGAACGAGAATGAAGAAGAAGAAACCAGCGTTTAATCGAGGCTAAAATAGTTTGGAAGAAGATCATTGTAGTATAATTAATTTATTCTAAAGGGAATGCAAAACTGAATTTAACTACGCATGTATTGTCGCAAAGATAGTAAGTAGCATAAGACTGTTCATAATCAGTAACACATTTTTACTGGCTGAGAAAGCGCTACGGACAATTTTAACGGACCTCGTGGGTCAGCCATTGCAATTTTCCTTTCGTAGAACTTGGTATCGCGCGAAGAACACTTCCATAGGCAATGCAGCAAAAAATAGCCTTAACTGGGAACATCGTTTATTTCAAAAATGTTTATCTTACGAATTAATAGGATGGCAAAATAGTCGAACTGTTATCGAATTAAATGTCTGTTTAATCATCATTGTTATTTACGGTATTATCAAGTCACCAAAGGACTTTATTCAGTTGTCATGAGATATAGCAACGAAGTAAACCTAAGTTAACATACATTTAAGTCTTTATTATATAACTGACGCGTCCTGCATACGAACAAGCCTAGTCGTAGAGAAATATTGTAAGCGTTTTACCACGCAAGCGTTAGCCAATATAAGTAGGTGGACCAACGACACGTATAAACGACAAGAAAACGTATAATTTTCTGAGAGAGATCCTTTTTGTACTATTGTATATTCAACTATCTACAATGCACTTATTGCCTCATTTAGCAATAAAATCCTATTTCGCAAGATCGCTTGGTGCCATTCTGTCTAAAATTTTCTGCCAACTTCTGTATCTCCTTGCTTATTCGTTTCTGCTATTATCGCTATGATACACTTGGTCTTTCAATAGGCATTTAGAAACGAAATGGATCCTTCCTAAAGCTTTTGTGCTCAATCGACATAGCAAGCGTTGCGATCAATTTTGATGGGGGCCATCATTCAATGCAGTTCATCACCGAGGTGCATCAATGTTGACACCTAGGCGAAGACTTAAATAGGCTAGGCATTTATTTAGGTTAAGTCCAAAATGCCCTTTTTGTATTGTTACATTGTTCAGTTTTTACATCTCTTCTTTCAGCGCTAATTGTATCTGATCTCTACTGCCTCCAACCTCTCAAATACATTCGAGACATCGTACTGTCTTCGCTCATCTTCGACTCATTTTCGGAGCACCGTGACGTTCGAGGAAATCGTTTTTATTTCTGAATTCATTTCTCCTGGAGCGAGTTCATCCGCTTTTCACTTATAATCTTCTAGAAGATAAAAGTATTTACCGGCCAAATTGCGTCTGCTAGCGGCGAGTCGATAAATAGTTATCAAACTTCAAAGCTGCCTGGTTCGCTTGTAACAGCTTTGCTTGTATATATTTGTAATGTAATCTTTTCTATTTATTTGCTAAGGCATTGTCCTGGTTGTACCGCTGTCGGTTATAGCGTCACTTCTGCTGCAGTTAACAAAACGAGAAATTTTACCTCTGGTCACAATGGGTTAGCTAATTACTATCGACTGATATAACCTGAAAAATTGCGAGTGGGCTATGTAAATATATAACACATTTGTTCTAGAGGGTACTTTATCACCATTCTTATATAATACTATATTATAATCCGTTAGTGATTATTGTCCTTCAGTTAGCGCATTATTCATTACTACACAATTTACGTAAGCCTAATGATCTCCGTTAGTTCTACATTATTGCAGTGTGTTTTCCAGACTTAGATAAATGTCTGCGCGAGACTTTTGGTTCTTGTCAGTTTCCTGACATCTTTGCTGTCGCCGATGGGCAACGGGTTCCGCGAGAAAGCCTTATGCTTAACGGTAATCCGGAAGAAGTCCATTAGTTCGAAATCAACTGATCCTCTCTATTGGAGCTCCGATCTGTTTCACAACGCTTTGTCCAAGAGACTACGCACAATTAGGGGCCCTGTCCTGTTGAAAAAAGGACACTACTACCATATTATCGTTTTAAAGCGATGCGTCGTAGCATACACAGATGCAGATGCAGATTATGTAAGCAGTGTATGAAGAACATGTGTAGTCTATCACGAAATAGCCTGCACTGATTCTAGATCTATTTGTCTCCTATGCTGGCGTTAAGTAGAGCTGTTGCGTTAGACAATGGACATAAGCTATATCGATTTATGTCACTTGAAAATTTGGCACCAGGTTGATCAGATCGCGTCAATTTCGCGAAATTAATTCGGAACATCCTCTGAGAAGCGGGTACACTTTCAAAACTAGCTTTCGATTATACATTGTTAGGATTTCTGGAAGACATCGAGCCTTAGGTAAGTTCTGCACACGTCTATGTTGGAACTTTCAGAAAATGCTTGAGTTTTCAACATTTGTTTTATGGTGGGTAGCCGTCTTTCTTCTCATTGGTCGCAGATATATCCGATGGCTGAAAACTTGTCGGGTATTGAGCGGATTGTTTGCCTCGACGACGACGTAGTCCTAAAAGCCTTAATCCATTTTTAGCAAATCCGCTTGGGGGTTTCTGTTTTCCTGTATTGTTTAATGATTCTCTTTCGTGTTCATTAGTCAGTATTGTTGAAATGAGTAATACGCAAAATTCTGATATAACACAAAGAAACAAAACGTGCCACTTGTATCATTCTGATTAAATTAACATGAGAAGCCTGATATCTAACGTAACCTGTACAACAGCTAAAACGATTATACGTTTCTTAATATCTATACTAAAAGGCGCCTCATATATATACGCAAAAATAAAATTAGCGAATTTCGACGAAAGAACACCTTCTGGTCAACCTCCTTTGTCAAAGTGTAGCACTAGGCAAAAAACTCGACATATCCTTAATATCCAACACGATGAAGACCCTAACCTCTGTCGAGTCTGGAGCTAGCCTAGCTATATATAGTACCCTCGAATGTATAAACGTGTTCCACGCCCATTTCCTCCGATGAGCAGATTAAACAAAACAGCTTTCTAAATGAATCAACTTGACGTTAACCATTCGTTTGTTCTAAGAGATATTTATTATTTTTTATATAATAATTGCGCTACGCAATAAAGCTAACTTAGGTTACTTACCAAGGAGCAACTTCAATAACGAATTATATAACCACATGTTGGTTTATGAAGTTATGAGGAATTGTTACTTCGCATATCGTAGAAGAGCTCCCCTTCTCTATCGTACTAATTACGATCATTTTCTGGGTGTATATTGGAGTACTTTTTTTTCAGTGTTTAAGCAGTTATACAACTACTAACGTTAGAAAAGAGAATTTTGGTCTTATTAAATGCGAAATTGTCAGCAGTTAATCAGTCCTGCTGCCTATTATGATACTTCCTTCTCGCCGTCGCCATCCTTCGAGATGCTGCTGACATATGTCCTCACCTCTTTTCCGGGATGTTCGTCTCTTTTATACTCGCAGTTAATACCAGATTCTACCGTCAAATTTATCTTAGGTATAGCCCGACGAACTGGGTGAGGTTATTCAGAAAACCACTTCCAGCTAGTTAGTTAATAGAGTGACTTAAGATTTCCCTAGTTTGTTTTGCTCCACTCTACCAAAACTAAACATATAATAGCAATCAGTGCTAACTGGACGTCCCCGATATTATTATCACAGGACGCCTGGCCGCACAGCGACGTAGTCGTAACGCAATAAAGAGCCGCAGTCGGGTCGAAGTCGCGTTTGGCCATTGAATACACAGAGTAGAACAAGCTGGGCGAGCGGCCTGTCTCCGGTGTGCGGTCGCCTGTTTACGGTTGGCCTGTGACGTGGTGAGGAGGCACGAGTTGCTGTGATACGGCCATCGTCATCGTCGTCGCCGTTGCTACTCGTGTCTGTGTGCTATCGTGAGTGTCGCTGTCAGCATTGACAGCGAGTTATCGGGGGTTGCGTATGCGCAGAACTGAATCACGGCAGCGGTGTTTGGGTATTTCACTTGAAAGAGGCTTTTTCATTTTAGTTTCAGCTGTTCAGCGCTTCAGATTGCCGCTACGTCAGAGTCTTCAGTGAACAGTGAGTAGTGGCTACACTGCAAAGCGCTGCGAACGGGAAGATCGGAGGGAACGATTTTTCGTTCGCTGAAGAACGTTGTTATTGGCTCGAAGAACGGTGGCCGGTGAAAGGATATCTTGACTGCATCATTCGTTTGAAATATTTTAAGCAAGCTGAGTACGGCGCAAACAAACGACCAGTTCGTTAGTTCGGTCAGATAATAATTCAGGTAACGTTTTAATATTTAATGACTATAATTATTCCATTTCACTTCATTAGAACTTGGCACGTTTGGTCCGTACTGTGTTTTTCGTTTGGTGCAATGTTCACATTTGGCTGAGCGGATTTATAGTTTTCTCTAAAACCCAGTGTTAATTTATCGTATATATTTTCACGTAATTCATGTAAATACACAAATAGAATGAAGATGAGTATATACATCTGTTGCATTAGTTAGTATGTTTTAATTGAGGTATTTGGGATGTCACCACGACTTTTTTTTGTAATAAGTGGTTACATTTTCCATTAAATAAATACTATTGCTGTTTAATATGCTTTAACTGGTCTGTGCTATCGAATATATAAGCTATTGCCCGATCTATAAAAGACGCGCGTACATCGAGCCGGCTTTCGGTAGACTGCTAATAGATGTTGGGTTTGACGAAATTAATTAATTTATTGATTTCGCTCATTAGGTCATCATAGATCGTCATTAACAATTAAGGACAATTTACATGACCTTTTTTCGTCACCATATAAAATATAATACAATAAACCCTTAATGATGATTAAAGATGTCTGGATTCATGCACTGGCTTTTTTCCTCTCAGTAAGATTTGAAGATTTTTTTTTATCTTGTTTTATTTTCTTTCTGGTAATTGTCGTTTACATACATCTCTTCGACACTTTTTCGCTGAATTTAAAAAAAGGATACACCGATATTTGCGCCACAACTTTCCAATTAACACTTACCAAAAGTCCACTAAAAAAACTATTCAAAAGTAGCTCATAGAGAACCTTGACCTCGTTGTCACGTGAATAATGAGACAAACCTTTCATGTCTACTACCTTAATGCTGAAATACCCATCTCAAGTATAGAAAGATATATTACATGTTTATTCAACTCATCGGAATCTATCGATTAGCGTCAGGATTCTCCTTACATTGAGCACCAGGCTAGGTTTTCACCGTTTGAACGGCATGACCGCTGGCGTCAAGCTATCCGGTTGTGAAGTAAAAAATTACAACAAGTTAATTGTAGAGGAGTGTTAAGTCATCCACGGCAGAACCCCCTGACTAGTTTTTTTTTGTCTGTTCTCTATTTGTTCTTGTTTACAAAAGTACGACCTGGGGCTTCCCCTTGAGAGAAAGCCGATCAAACGAAGAGAGACGTAAACAACAAATTCAAAAGACAATTCTTCTGACGTTTACCGACTCCATGATTAAAATGTAGTTTCATAATTGAAATGCCGCGGGCTTGTCTGAGATATTGCTACATTAACGATAAGCTTTGGTTGTGTTGAATTAGCCTATGGAAAACTTCAAGGAATACAGTTTATATATGTATAAAAAGTTCGCACAGTTTTGGTTTCAACAATTACTGCAATTAGTCTCTAATATTTTTGAGTAATCATCACTTTTTAAAGATGTTCTGTTATTCTCACATACTAAATATATGCAATATACTGACATATCCATGCCTAATTGTAGGACCAGACCGTTACCACTCAGATCAGATTATCTTGTATACAGCAGTAAACCAATAAATTCGAATTTCATTCTATAGGAGAATATCGCACGCATCCGTAGACATCATGGCTGAAGAAAGTGTCGCGCACATAATTGCCGACTTTCTAGGTGTTCTTGTATCAATAATTTTCATATGCCTACGGGAGTTCATCTTCCTAATAGTGCCACGACCTCGCAAAAATGTGGCCGATAAAGTGGTCCTCTTAACTGGAGCCGGTCACGGTGTGGGGCGGCTGATCGCTCATCGACTCGGTGATCTGGGAGCACGTTGTGTCCTCATTGACATCAACAAGGTGCGATAGTATCCGATAGCCTTATGCCTCGACGGAAGTGATCATAGCGAACTGCACGGCGAACTTTGATAACTATATAATAGCCGTAGTAAATAGATAGTGCTGGTTACTAACTCCCAAGACCACATTTTGGGTTTTGTCCCTTCGCCCCACTTCACTTTTCTCTATTCAATAAAGTTATTATTATTAAGGTAATTAGTGTTTAGCAATATGCGTTTAAGGGAAGATGCTGTATAATCGACTGAAAGCAAGTCTTTCTTTAAAGCTAGTTAACTATTTTGATCATTATCCTCGAAGGACACGAATGAAGCAGTCGCCGATGAGGTTCGAGCAAAAGGGCAACAGGCGTGGGCATACCAGTGTGACGTTTCCAATGAGGAACAGATTAAAGAGATACATCAACGTATTCGACGTGAGGTTTGTCTCTCTAGAAGGTACCCAGTGCACATGAAACATTTGTTAACCTGAATAGGTTTGTTTAAAAGCTTGCAAGATTGTAAGACTCGTAAGCCACTAACTTCTTATTAACTACTTTACTTACTTACCGAAGTGTCTAGATAACATGATTGAAACAAGATGATTGTGATGCACGATTGTATTTAAACTATCACTTCATTGAAGCTGCGCATATGAATCTGATATCGCACGCGTACCGAATGGCTTCCCATAGCAGTATACGAAATACTTCGGAGCCAGAAAGCTATGAGGAAAACCAGATAGGAACTCGACTAGGAACAACTGAAGTGTTACTAGCCATGTATACTGATGTAATAATAACAACAAAAAAAAAAAAAAAAAACGGGGTTTGCTTTTTATCAAGTGCATTGTCGCACGATATTAAAGTGTAAAAATACCTATGACTCTCGAATTCCTATAGTTGTACATGCACTTTCCCATGAAAGAGCTCTGTTAACTGATATAGTATGCATTGATTATATCAATTTGACACTGCCAATTTCGCTACTTTGTATTTTTCCGAATGTATTGATATTTTCGTAGCGCAAGACAATGTTTCTAAATTAATCGTCGGTCAGGTACAACATCGAACATTTAATCTGGACCGACACTGCAAAATCATACCATAGATATTACTTTCATCTACTCTTTCGCACTCATTAACTTCAGACTTATTGAGGTTCGTGCATAGGAACTTTGAGAAACTCGTACTTTGTTCAAAATGATGTGTTTCTTTAATCCATAATACTTAATACGGAGAGACAGCAACGTATGAACTACTTTTACGTCGCAAAGGAACCAGCACATTTCGGCTTATTGTTAGAACATGGCACAGAGCTGCAATTCATAATTGCTAGGTCTAATTATCGTCTCTGACTAATCCTTTAGGTGGGCCCCATTGATATACTTATCAATAACGCAGCTATCGTCAACTGTCAGGAGCTTCTCGAAATCCCATCAGCCAGTATTCGTAGGAACTTCGAGGTCAACATCCTCTCACATATGTGGGTGAGTCACTAGACAACAAAGGAACAGTTTTACAATAGAGGAAATAGACCTAATGGTGACAGTCATAAACGGGTCACACTGTCCGTCCATGAACCCCCCGACGGACTAAAGTGCTCTATGAAGGTGCCGTGAACAATTCATTCATAACGAAATCTAATTTGATTAGCAAAATACGATATTTGTTGCGAACTTGAACACATAAAGTAGATAAAAAGGAATACACATGTAATAATATACATAGAACAATAATTAATAAACAAAAAAAAAAGTATAACCTTCATCCAAGCAAAGAAAATCATGGATGGAGAGAAAAAAAAAACCGTTAAATAATTCGATGTGAGTCCTATCGATAGTTCTGTCGTGCAAACAAAAACTCAATATTCCTTATTATTTTCACGCATTACACGATAGCTAAAACGTACTTGAATACGACGGTATATAAACTGCTCGGAGTACGTGACAGCTGATACGTCAGGACGCGTTGTTCATGTGTCCAACTCACAGGCTCACAATCTTCCAGCAGACCCATACGTTGAATCAATATATTTGCAAGGCCAATAGTGTTTTCTGAACAAAGTTCTTATGTTTTGGCCAAATAGATATCACGTGATATGATTAAAACTTAATGAAATCATGAGTGTAAGCAGTGATGGAGGCGATAATCATACGTATGCTAAGTGTTAAGAAAAGCCATAGATGGGCAATAGGCCACATAAGCTGAAATGCGTGGCCTTTCACAACATGCACAGAAATCGTTATCTCCTAGATTGTAGGTGTTTGGACAATGACGTGCTCAGATTCGAAAACCACTTAGCGACGTTGCATCTGTTCGCCCGTCCGTCGATTAACGTTCAGTCAGAATTGCTCAGATCGCGTTTGGTAAAACACTGGATCTATTTCATTCACCTTGTCCTTGTGCCGATCTTTAACTTATAGAAATCGTCCGGTGGCTTAAATTGTCTGCGTTTCATACAACTGGTTAACAAATTTGTTTCTGAATTAAGGATGAAATCCACGGACGCGTGCTAAATAGGCAGGCTTCGTGCAGTTATCGTAAAGCCGCTTCGCTGCTAAGTGCCTTCAATCAGTGGCACTCCGTTCGATGCATAATGCGAAGCATGGAGTCACTACCGTGATTTACGAAATATATGCCGTAAATCGTATAGTCATATAACATCGAGCAAGCTGCGAACGCGCGGTGCGCTTGGTTCAAAAAGTGTGTGATTCCTTCGATGCAGTTCTGAAGAACTTCAGTTTTTGTTAGGTTAGGTAATTGAGGAGCTAGAATAAAGCTTTTCGCGAGTCAGTCGAAGGGTTTGTTTCTCTTTAGTATCACGCACAGCAAGGCATTGAACTGGCAAAGGTTTTTCCGAAGACAAGCGTCAACTAGAGCTGTCCAACGGAACAGAGTAAATAGTACCTGTTGTAGCTGTTCGTTCCGGAGTGAGTCGGAGCTGGCGGCTTTGGCAAAATTTTCGCACGGTGGCATACGCTGATGCGTGTCTCACTCATGTCACACGTCGGTCCACCTTATGCAACATTTGGGGGGTGGAGGAACTGCATCTCGGCCAGTGAGTATACACTAGAATTGTAGCATACGGTGTGCAGGTCGACGACACAAGCTCCACCTGTACCGCGTCTTTGAAATCTTGAAATGCCGAAAACTCGTGCCGCAGTTAATGCCCACCTTTCAGAAATAACTTAAGTGAGTGCAGAGGCTACAACGTGCCCTAAGGTTACGCAAATGTTAATTAGGCGTCGACCGAAGCAAGGCTAAATGTGACGATTCTTTAATCGTATTGCGGAGGCTGCTAAGGCCTCCTTGAACGCTGTTCTAACCTGCTACACATACAGCATCAAAAATTTTAAAGAGCCCAACGGTCACGAAGTTGAAAACCGTCCAGTCATCTGATATAAGACAGTCAACCACGTAGTGAACATTCATAGCTTAACGGGTATATGGCACTGATGTTCTCGAAAGTCCTGAACACCATCTGGTTTGGAAATGGGTTAGTTCAAATCGTAACCGATTTGTCGATTTTCAAAGCTCGAGATCGCTTACAATAAGGCGCCACTATACGGTCGGGCTGGTTGCTAGCTAAGTAGAGTTCACTAAAAAAAAAAAGCTACGTTTTATATGGCTGTCACATCAGCGGACGTTTAGTGAATAATTGAGATAAAGAAAAAGGACAATTAAGAATTATCATAAAAACAAACGATATCAGCCTATTGACTGC
Source organism: Varroa jacobsoni (assembly GCF_002532875.2). Lineage (NCBI taxonomy): Eukaryota > Metazoa > Arthropoda > Arachnida > Mesostigmata > Varroidae > Varroa > Varroa jacobsoni. The sequence continues at coordinate 62,032 of NW_019214107.1, forward strand.
TTCGTTGTCCCAGTTAATTATATGAAATTTTAATTTCAGACGATCAGGGAGTTCCTGCCTGCAATGAAAGAACGAGGAGAGGGCCATATCGTTGCGATGTCCTCCATTGCAGGAGTTCTTGGAACAGCGTACCTTACAGACTATTGGTACGCATTGGTGAACCGTTCAATAAATACACTGATACGTGACGGGACCACTATACATCTCGAGTGAAATTTACATGGCTATCATTTGAAAACGGTTTCGTCTATGTTTATGGAATATTTATTACGTTCGCAATTGTGACATGCTCGGTTATTTTCTGTATCAGCATGACAGGTCACTCATCTTTCTAGTGGAGTGATAGCAATATACGAATCGATATGAATGAACAAGAACATGGGCTTCATCGAGGGAATTTGTTATACATTAAAGACGCACAACGAAATACTGCATAATTATGATGCGAACATATTTTAGCGTTTTACTTTTTCGCTAATAGCGATATCTGTCCAGTAAAATTATAGTTTTAATAAGTAGCGCTTGCGTCTCTGCAATTTGTCCATGTTCGATCAACTTAGCGCCTCGAAATTTGCCGTTCGTGGTTTAATGACAGCGTTGGAAGAAGAATTGTACGTACAGGGCTATAGTGAAAAAATTCATCTTACCACAGTATGTCCAGTTGCGATCAACACAGGTTTGTATTTATCTTTTTAGTATAGTAAGAATAAGATTTTGGTTGTAACCTATTATATTGTACACACCCTTTGCTGCAGAAGGACTGCCTACGATTATTTGAGCCGTCATATTTTTACATTTATCTTTCCTACGTACGCCCACTGTCATTAAATATAGAAAATGTTAAAGATTCTCCAGCCATTTACTTCTTGCCAAGTGTATCGTAAAATTGAGAGTAGTTTTGATTCCTGTAACTTGGCCCTGTATATTTACAGCCTACTAAGTTTTAATTGGTCAATTAGAGCCACCTAAGATAAAATATAAAACAAACAGAGGAAACGATTCGATTGTCGAAACATAATTGCATAGCGATTGCAATTGCTCTGTAGTTTTTTTTCGGAGCAAAATTAATGCTAAAATTAAAATTTTTTGGCTTTGCCCTGTTTTTTTCAGTTAATCGTAGATGGATCCTAAAGGGTATCATAGTTGACAAAACCTAACAATAAAACTGATTTTGATTTAGGAATGTTTCAGTCCCTGCTAACTCGCTTCGCATGGGCAGTTCCGATTCTCGAGCCGGACAACGTTGTTGACAAGGTAATCGAGGCCTTCCTTACCAATCGGAAGGAGATCGTTCTTCCATCTTACGTCGGTTACGTTAACAAACTCGTGAATTGGTACGTTGACAAAATGTCTGAGTACAACGTTTAATCCGCTGTTCTAACTATGTTCGTTTACAAACTCGTAGATCTAAAAATAATAATAGTAATAAGTTTTTTGGCAATACGCACATGACAAGGGCAAGCATGAGGTTGACGTAACTCGGGACACTCACACTAAGCACTGAATTTTTCATAAACCATGTGCGTATACAGTAATGTTAGGCTTTCACAATGTCTATACGACCATACCAGACTGCCGTATCTTCGTCTCTTTCTATGTTTCCGAGTTTTACGTCCATTATCGCCGTCAGGCATTTCATCAGACGGCTGAGTCCCAACACGAAACGAACTGTGTCTCTATACCCCAACGTGCCTCTAAGATTCGCAGGCAAACACGTTACCCACCAAGCCTTCCGCCTAAAATACAAAGGAAATTTCAACTCGGGTAATTCTAATTCTGTCAGAACTTAGCAGCCAATTACATGTTTGTTTTATACGTTTTCGTAATTACAAAGAAGCAGTGTAAAGGAACACAGCTAAATAGGATTGTATTAATTCTCGCCACCGCCACTCGTTTACTTTAATTAATGTCTTACCTTAAGCATTACTGCACCCAAAAAAATTAGGAAATATTTGAAAATTCTCATTAGCGTATGTGATACATCGAACTAACGGTAAAGGTAACATTATTAGAGTGGCGAAAAACGACATTCGAACATTCATTTAGGTAAAGTAAGTGGATACTGGAATTCAAAATGAAAAATCTTCGTGGTATTAGAGACTTGAAAAAACACCGTAGGTATGTGACACCATAGAAGATCGTTCAGTGCATCCTGGCACTGCTTACCCACCCCTTACCTCTCAAAAAAGGGGTCCAGTTTTGTCAATATACGTGTCCTTCGCGTCTATGAGAGGAAACCAGATGGAATTGCTATCATCTTTGCTGCAAATATTTATCTAGCCCCATGAGAGGACTATAATATCATTTTTAATATAAAGTGTTGATTCGTAGTGTGGATTATTATTATCATATTTTTATTACTCTCACGAGGATTATCTAAACACTTCCTCGTGCATGAAGTTTGAATGAGTGAAAACAGACAGCCAGAATAAGTAAACAAAAAAAAAGTGAGCCATCGATAACGTATACCCCCAATGAGACGGTAGACATTTGGAGTTCAACTGAAACGATTAACCGTGCCGTACATAAACAAACCAGAAGCTTTAAAAATTGACTGATGTGTACCTTTAATATAGTTCAGCATCCACCATCTTAAAGGCCTTATAGAAACCCATAGCCAGTGTTCGTGTTTTTGTCGGAGTCTAATTGACTAGAACACCGTAAACCTACCAGTAAATCAATTATACTATAACTTAGAAATTAACGGTGTAATAACTTACTTAGAAATCTAATCATGTACATTTTGCTTTCCTCAGTCTTTTACCTGATCGAGCCATTCTCAAGCTACAGCGATTTCTTCAGTACGAAACGGGCCCCCACAAGGAAGCGTCTTCCACCGACATGGACAAAAAGGATCTCTAAACTTACTGTTCTGCGACAACTAAATAATTTATACAGACTTTTATGGCTGAACAGATGACGCTTGTCATTAGGGTCACGCAGCGAAACGTTCAGCCACACGAGGAAACTACGATTACGAGAATATAGAATTGAAAGTTAGTGACCTTTCATCATTCGACTGCTTACAAAAGGAGGAAATATCACAGTTTTCTCCGCTTCTGTAAAACTTGCGCTATTGATATCTACACAAATGTCAAGCATAACTAACAATCTTTACGTTATATTGATATGAGCACACGTGTATCACTAATATATAACTTATATGAGTAAAAAAAAAATAAGATTACGACGACAGCCCTAGCAACAGTTGACAGAATTACTGCAAATATGGCATAATATATTTCATGGCTGACAAAGGTGGCGTACTTTATATAGAAAGATCGAGAAAACACATATTTAATTAGCTAGTATTTTTTTTTTACGCTTTCTTATATTCGAATATGTATGAAATGTTAATGCCAGTAACTCTCTCTATCTAGTCAGATCACTTTCGAATGGCCGGCCCATGTGATGAGAACAATTTAAAAGAACCGCACCATCCAACAGTCCCTATATGGGACCAGATTTATTCCGCGCAACAATATTTTATTATTTTTTCCGTGTTGCTTAATTGTCACTGCTACAGCATCATTGATAACGTACGTACAACACACTATAGTACGCGTGCGTATCATGTTAGCCTTTCGTGTCAATCGAAGTACAGTAGAGTGCATCTATAACACTGTTGCTTGGGTGGCATTTAGCTGCTACACATACCGCTTCTATGGCTGCTGTTATGACGGTATTAGTCTCAACGCCTTTTGCAACGGTCGCCGAGGACGCGTTCACGCCAGTCTCTCTCAGCGTGACCACCAGAGGGAGCAGCAAGCGCAACGAAAGGTGAAAGAGCGTAGCCCATCCTCTCTTGACCCATTCCGTTCTTATTCATCTTTATCCTTTTTTTGTTCGGTTTGAAAACGGCACGACGCATCAGTGCGCGGGTACGCCGCGCGAACAGACTACTGCTGTTTATACTGGTCCTGCTATTGTAGCTGGTAGTGAAAGTAGCTTATGGTGACGGTGGCGATCCTCATGAGGAAAGCAGCACCACTTCTGGTCAACTGCCACCTCGCTTACACTTTCAGTTGTGACCACCAACGCTCCGGTGCTGCTTGCACTCTTTTGGTTATTTTTAATCGAGCACCTAGAGGACGTTTCAGGCTTTGAGACGATGGCATGGTACTATAGCGGAAGCTAAAGTGCTAAAACTGGGTGCCTTTCAGATGTCTAACCTTCCGTGACCGCTGTACACGATCAGTACGAAGAGATGCTACGGTAGTACACTACCTCGTAGCTTGCGGTAATATGTAGACTGTACTAGGCCCAAAGCGCATTTTACTGCTGCTACTACATTTACAGCTGCTGGTCGGAGCAGAGACGTTACGTCGTCTGCTAAAGCCTATTTTTCGGCCTGTCGCGGTGCAAGTAGTGTATTAGTTAACGTGACCGAGGTGGGTATCCGCGTAAATCATACGCAGTGCACTGAACTGTCAGAGTGCGCGGTGAAGCGGCGGTTCATAACCACACAACAATCAGTTTCATGAGAAAACTCTGTCTTGAGTTCCCTGGCGACGACAGCGACGACTGCGGTAATTATGATAATGATAACGACGAGGGCAACTCCTCTCATTCTTCTATTATTGTTATTAGCTGGCGCGTCTGTGTCGGCTGAAAGGAGCGTCCTGGCGCAGCAGCTACTGGAAAACTACGAGATAGAACCACCGAATGATGGTCAAATCGATGTTGAGGTTCATGTGTACATCCGAAATTTCGAGTACAACTCCAGCGCTGATCGAAAACACAGGATGCAATTATTGCTACGACTGAAATGGGAAGACAGTCGTCTGCAGCACCAATCCCACCTAGAGACGGTGAATTTCCCTGCCGACGGCATTTGGGTGCCGGACATCTATTTTGAAAATGAAATACAGGTGACGGAGCAGCGGACATTGCAGGGATCGAACACCGCTCGGGTGAACCGTAATGGCGAAGTCTACTTCCAGCGTCGTCTTAACGTTGAGTTGTCTTGTCCTATGGACTTACATAACTATCCGTTAGATATACAACGGTGTCCACTTATTATATCGAGCTGGTCACTACCCGAAACCCGTCTTCGGCTCAAGTGGAGCAGTGTACCAATCATGCTAAACAAGCATGTACTTGAAATGGGCGATTTTCGATTAAAATCATTCGAGACACAAAACTGTTCGTCGTCCACGAGCGCCGATATCATCTCGTGCATACACATAGACTTTGTCATGGAGCGAATGGTTTTACCGTATCTCGTTCGCGTATTTATTCCGCTGTCAATGTGTGTACTGATTTCGTGCCTTTCATTCTGGATCTTCTGCTCACCAGTGCGGATTACGCTTCTGATGGTTGACCTAATGGGCGCCACATTTCTCGCCCACTTCATCACAGTCAATAGCCCAGTCACGGATTATACGAAGTATATCGATGTCTTCACAGGAACGTCCCTAGCGTTTATTGTGTTCGCTTTGATCGAGTTTGTCACCGTGCAATTCGTCTACAAGCGCGAGCTCATGAGTGAAAAGGTCCACTCAATGATGAATGATATACGCATTAATTGGATTGATTACCTTTGCCGATTTTTTGTTCCTCTGCTTTTCTTGGTGTTTGTAATCGTCTACTTCGCACTTGCCCTATTTAGTCGCGCCTGAGTTATCACTCAACGTAATGTGGATTTAAACTGCTTTGTTTGAGGTTCTACCTATCTTCTTGGCAAAATCCTAACTTCTTTTTTTATACAACCAATGTAAAAACAAATATACTACACTGCTACCATTGACGTGATTGTTACCACTATTATAATCATCATCATCATTGTTTTGCTAATTGCAGTCATGCAATTAAGAAGAAAAAGCGTTATTTCAGTGAATAGTCTCTAAACTGTGTTAATTTTTCCCGGCCGTCGCATATTACGGTAACGCATACGCCTTTAAATCATCCCTACCATGAACGGTACGACCTAACACTGAATACACAATGATGCATGTACACTCGACACCGCCAACCTGCACGCCAATCAAATCTTGCTACTTTTAGTCGTGATTGCTCTAAATAATGTTACTTAGAAGGATTACCAATAGGCAAATGTGACGAAACATGATGAAACCGCCCCCAAACCCGTTTAATCGTAACTTCGTTGCAAACCATGTGACCCAATCGGGCGATGGACAACACATCCACCGACCATGTATAATGCGACCAGTCAGATTCGGCCGTCGATATTGGTATTTTGTAAGCAAGGCTTGCGTTCAAAATGACGGAAATCGACCACGGAGTACGCCAACAACTCTGAAATGCGATTTCGACGCTAGATGTGATATTCACAATTGAAAACAAGCATCTTGCTGGCCGACTCAGCCAAACACGTATCTCAAATGTAATATGCCCATATCTCTCGCCAGGCTTAAGCTGACGGAAAACATTCATCCGTGTTTTAAATATTACCGCGCAAAAGCTAATTATCTTGATCTGCTAGAATAATATGGTGTGAGAACATGTCGCGCAATTTGCCAAAATAGAATAAGCAGTAGCATCATGTTCCGTATGAGATCAGATACGGACAGGCAATCCTGCTTTGTTTGTTGCAGAGATCGCTTTAGGCCAACTCGAAGATTCCGCCATTCTAATGAGCGCTCAAACGAAAAGGAACAACGACCTTCGCCGATTATAACAGTAACACGAATATACGCATCAACACCCTTTGTTCGAAAAATCCGAAGCTACGCCTGTAGTAACTAGAGGACAACGGTCAGCAGAACAGCTCAGATGCTTGACATTAAGAAAATAGCTAACTAACTACCAATTAAATGTTTTTGAGTCTCCTCTAATTTAAATGATTATATATATATATTTTTTATATAGCCAATAGAGGAACACACATATTTGTCCCGACTAGCTTTTAACTGGTCAATTATGAGTTTGCTATACGTTGCAGGCGCTACATTTTCTATAACGACACAGTATATATATATATATATATATATAGATACTTATGTGATGGCAGCCATGGTGTCAATCAATGGCAAATTATTAAAATAGGCACAAAAAAACGAACGAAATATTTAAAAACGTTAGTATTTTCATTAGCGACAAGAACGTTGTGCTTATAGCAGGTACATTGCGCTGAAATAATAAACCACTAGCAACATTTGGTAGAAATTTGCTTAGTGATTACTACATCTTTATAAAAGAAGCCACTATAATTTATAAGATAAAAGAAATACAAATCGTTAACATAGAACGAGTTCTTCTATTTTTAGTGTAGCGTCATACTATGGTAACGGAGGCGGACATCGGGGGTTGACTTTATACTGAAGGCTGATTATGTATCTGTTCGCTGTTATAATAGTCTCGCTGCTCGGGTTTAGAAAAATAGACGTTCATATTATGTTTCTACTTTACCTCTATTGATAAGTTAAATGTGTGTAAATTTTAGAGGCTACAAAGGAATCGAGAAAATGTCGCATAGCTTCAAACGGATGCCATGTCTAGACGCGTCCTGTTGATATTTCTAGCTCCTCTTAAACATATGTTCTGTATCTAGTTGGTAAAAAAAATCCAACAAATTACTGGATACGTAGGATTGATCTCTTGCTGTGAATGTTGTAACGTCCGAGAAAAGCAGACCGACAGATTTTTTATCGCCCATAAGCCTGGCAGTGTCTGTACGTTACAGTTCCAGATGAAGCTGAAAAAAAATAGCTGCTACTCTGGATAGATACCGTTTAAAGCTGTGTTCTTGCGACAAAATCACCAAAAGTAAACAAGTTGTTTCTAATGACGGCGCACACGAGATAACGGCTACGACCACATCGCCAGCTCGTACAGTTTTGTCAGAGAAAAACAAATCTAACATCAAACAGACCTTTTGATGTCTGAATTTGCACATTTAAGTGTTATTATTGTGTCTTTGAATAAACACAAAATTCAGTTTCAGAGTTCATCATTGGCTCATTTGTTAGAAGTATTATTGTATTGTTTCACCGTGTACGATCGCATACATTTTCTTAGGAAATGTTTTTCATGTCACACGAGCAGTCGAAATGGGGAGAGACTATTTTTAAAATATCCCAAAACAGGTAACCTTTTTTTAGCATGTTCATTTTACTATCGTTCATTTTCTTGGCTAGTTGTATTTTTCCCCAGGATTATACCACACTTTCCATCTTTAACGAGGTACAAACTAACTGACCGGTACGCAATTAGCCCCGTTTGATTAGAAATTAATGTATAGTTAAATATAAGGGAACCGAGTTATTTTAGAACAGAGTATTCGTCTTCTAAGCTGAGCCATAGCGTATGCTAGAAATGCTTGCATAATGATTCCGTTTCCTATCGCCTAGATCTTTTCGGAAGGATCTAAGAGTAGTTACACCCAAATTCGATCCCGGAACATTTCCAGTTGATACCCGAAGAGGGGACTACCGCACTATCGCCGTAGTATGAAACAGAGAATGGATCTAGTTTTCATGGAATTAAATACCAAACCCATTTACATTATTCGTATGTATTGAAAAACATCTTCATTCATTCATTTTGAGGCATGTACAAGCAATAGGCTCAAAGCAATGTTAAAGCTACTCGAAAATGTAATAACGTTCTCTCACTAAAATAATGACATGTTATATAAGGGTATCTAGTTGAGCATCCTATTTGGCTATTTTTGCGTACCACTGTATTTATAAATAGGCACTCCGTTTATGCTATCCTGGAATCTTCCAGCTTCAAAAACCTTGCCTCTACCTATTAGCATGTTAATCTCACCCTATCAGACCTTTTTTCAATCTTCAGAGCGTGCTATCTCAGTTATCAATTGCTCGATAAAGGCCCAATGAATTCGGAGCTTCCTCCCTAACTGCCCGCACAACTTCGTCCTGTTCTGTTCTGAATTCTGTTGGTGAATGTCTTGTACGTAGACCAAGCTTTACCGTCGACTTTTTCCCCCGTGTCCTTCTAACTAAAACTTCTCTACATAAGTTAGTTGTCGCGAACCGCAGAATATAAGGTATTTTAAGTGTAAATCTATCAGTTTTACCTATTCGCTGCAGCCACGTTTTTGAATAAAATATCCTTAGAATAAAAATCAAATATTCAGCGCGTAGCCTTAGAAATTGATAACCCAGGAGACACACCTAGTACAGTCACATAGTAGTACAAATGATAGCGGTATTAAATAAACAAAAGTACCGATAATGACAAGTGGATCGCTTGAACAATACATTGATCTGTCCCGAAGGGTAAATAAATTTACTTGACACGTGTCTAATTTTCTACCACGTTCTCTAAGCTCGGCTCGTATTTGGTAAGTACAATGGTACAATGGTAAGTGTAGTGACTGCTGGCGAAATCTGTCCGATACGGAAAACGTACAGGCAGACTCCAAGGCATTTGCTTCATCATTTAACTAAACAAAAACATTATATTTTGACGATTTAATTTATTATTTGTCAATTGTACGCAATCAAACCTGTTACTACCATAACCATTAAGCTTTAATATTTCACTATTTAATACCCTGATTATCAACTCTTGCACTAATAAGCACATGCCCTGAGCAGGCATCTCTTCGCACGTATTCGGCCATAAGCGAAATACTATATTATCTTCATTGCTCATCATCTCTCACCGTAGAGTAAGTGGAGTAATGATTGAGCCAGCCTATGATGGGCTTTTCCTTTGTTTGTAGTCTTATGGATACATTATGAACGACGCCAAGTTCATATGAATTTTTGCCATAATGCATTTTCGGCGTGAACATTTTTAAGTTTTGCGTAGAAAGAAAAACTCTGTATTACATTACTCGGTAGTGATATGCCACCCCATTAGAATAGCTATCAGCTTACTACGCCTTCTATCTAGCTGGTATGATCGACCACTAACTGGTAATCTTGGCACCGCTAGAATGTGTTCGCGTCTAGGGATTATCGAAGACCCGCTAAGCGCTGGAGGAAGCAACTTACTTCCGTCCGTGGCTAGCAAGACGCAGGAAGTCAGATACAAATAGCCTAGAAAGAAAGGCAGCGCTATGTCGCATTTAGAGAAGCTTGTTATGCACGTTCATGCATTGAGCACGTTCATCGCGCTTGTGTAATTGTGAATGAAGTACGCAGCGTTCATTTGAAAAGCGCTACGATAGATGACAAGCACATACAACCTAAAACCGCGTTCTACCAACTCATTGCTGTACACTCCTGTACATTGACCTTAATATGTTTATATATACAAGTATCAACCCTTCACTCGTTTCGATTTACGATGTTCCTCCATTCTAGTTTTACTATTTATGTTCCACGTCAAATTACGTAGACGTTATTATTACTATCCAAGACAGTATGATAAGAATATCAGTCTACAGCCGCAGAAGCTAAAACTAATTTCCGACTTCCATGTCGGAACCTAACAGCGGTATGGTTTAAATGACCTGTTAGTTGTCAGTTGATATTGGTGACATGAGCAGCTCTAGATAACCTTTACAACAGGTCTTGAATAAGAAATGATTTCCTCGGAGGATCGACAGCGATCTGGTCGCTGGTGTCCGTCGAAACAACAGCGATGTCTTTTTCATCAGTGTCCAGCCGGCGATATACTCGTCGCCTGTTGGGAAAATGTTCGTTGTTAACTATGTAATAACAAGATTGTCAATTATGTCCTCGATATCGACAGATGAAGATTATGTTAAAACTGAATATCTCGTATAAGTACGTAAGAACTGCAATTATGATAATGATTGCATCTGTTCTGCAGCTGACGACGACTTCAACTTACGTAGAATAGATTTTGTTCCAAGCAATTGTTTACACTCAGCCCATGTGTACCCAAGATCACTATAAAGCGTAGACTTTTTTTTTTTTTAATTTTTTATACATCGTAAAAGTGCACGTGTTTTTTTGGGATTCCATATATGAATGTACCTTAAGTCAGCGGTACTGGAACTTCTTAGGAAAGCGCAAAACTACAATTGCGTTTATAACTTGCATTTATCCATTAGTAGAGTGTATTTTTGGTAAAACGTAGAACTACGCCGAGCTTCATTTTAATAGATAAGCTACATTATCTAAAGAAATATCCAAGCTTCAAGGATAACTCACTGGTACACTTCTTTTTGGTTCCATAAAAGAGGCCTTTATTCGACTAATACGTTTCTCCCTGATACAATTTAAATATAAACCTTGTGACTAACGATGAGTCGTGAGACGGAAAGTAATTAAATTCAGGTACCACTTGCCTGTGAGGTCTGACTGGTTCATCGCCTGCCTGACATTCATGTTTTTTGCGAAGAATTCGGTTTATACTGGATACGCTCGGCAACGCTTCGCGAGGGCATACGCCGTCCTGAATAAAATATAGACATATTGACTAACCAATTTCTCAACGCGAACTTTACAGAATCACTTACAATTGGTACGTTCAACAGTTAATTTTGCTAGGTGAAGCAGCGCTCTTAATTTTGGATTAACTTTAAAAAAGCTTCGCTGTTTCTATATGTAATAGGCAAGCTATTGCAAAGATCACAAACGATTTGTCTCAATATGCAGTGATTATACTATTTGAACGATCCCAGCAGTAGTCGATTTGTGATAATCAGGGTACAGCACCTATTAAAAAACTCACTTTTAAGAGGCGCTCCCGTATTTCCCAGGCAAACAGTGAATTGTTTTCCTTCTTGTACCCGAGAATTGTTTCAATTACCAGAGGAGTCGATACACGAGGCTTGGATCCGCCTAAAAGCAGAAGCGCTTGTTCAGATTATATTATGGGAAAAAGATTAAGTAAGGAAAAGTTAAGAGTTCAAGTTCATTCTAATCATGATATATTCAATAATGTATACACCGTTAATAGACAGTTTCCTTTATAAAGGATTTTATATTGCTGAGGCGTCTGGTTCAGCCCGGGCTGGATTAGTTCGAAAATTGACATCCAACTAGTTTTATCATACTGCCATATAGCAAAAACGATAATGTGGAACCAGCAAAAAAATGAGTCATTTCCAAAAATACGTGCAAGTTTCACCAATATTTGCTTCCGATATTCCATAAAAGCTATCACGTTAATCGTCCCTAGAAGAAGCAAGCTTCCAGTTAGTCTTGAGCAGACGGGATCAAAGTCCAAAAACCACTGAGTATTCTTGCGTCGTGCAGCACGTTTGTTCGGGTTTCAATACGATAGGACCTACGAGCAAAATAGTTCTTCTTTTTTTCTTTTTAAATTTCTGTGCGCGCTTCAGCCCGGATTTTCATTAGCTTGTCCAATTAGCATTACACAACTTTTTTTGCTAAGCACGCCTAACACACCTGCTAATAAAATCAACAATATACGTAAAAATAACTGATTACCGTTTTCTATGTTAGAAGAATAGTGGGTTCAAACTACTAGGGCAGGAACCCAGTTTAAATAAGTTGATACGTTAGCTTCGCTAAGAAACGTGTCGATACGCAAACAACTTTGGCCCAAATAGAACTGATGAAGAAACCCTTTTCTTAGTCATTCAAATATTCATTATTGTCGCACAATCGCGATGAATTCTGTTCTTGAACAATCTGAGAAAAGTCAACTTTGTAGTTGACAACTTAATTACAGCAGACTCGCTTTAATTTACGTAACTTGTGAGAATGCGTATTACTACGATAGACATAGTATAATTCACAGTTATTTGCTAATGAAAAGAAGCAATTGAGCCAATTAACTATATCCATAAAAAAGTAAAGCCTCCAGTTAGGTTTTGATTACGAGCAGGCCTCAACATCGCTAGAAAATCATCTGGTTAAAGTAGTGTTGCTGGCCAAATAAATCAGTGGAAACATTTATAACGATCTAATACATATAATAGAAGCTGATATAGTTCATAGATTACGGAAGGGAAAAACAGAACGAATACGTACACAACTTACCGATGGCCCCTGGTAAGATGGAGCCGGTTTCCGCGAACTTCGATAATATCTTTGATACACATCCATGGGACACCAAGAGACGACGCGAAATATCGCACGGCCGAAATCCAAGCAAAGCCTACGGAGGAAAATCGGTAGTGAATAAAAATTAATAAATCGATTAATACGAGTGTATTTATTTGCTAGTAATTAACTACGCGATCGATAACAAACAGACAACGGGAAACTGGAGCAACGTACGATATTAGGAAATGAGAGGATGATAATAATTATTGCTAACCCTGTTGATACTATGTGCTCCTTTTTTAGGTCAAAACACGTTTATTACGTTTCTTCCATCGGCACATTGCAACTCATTACCAATACGTAGGCTTCTGGTAAATAAATTTTATTTAAATGGCTGCGTTACGATCAAGTTGCGAGTACAAACGGGATAGTATTTAGAAGAGATGACAGAAATTTCCCCTTTACAGTGGACTCAAATTGGAGGCTTGAGGTTATCGACCTTTTTTTTTTTTTTTTTTATAAAAAAGCTCTTACAAGGTTCAATGTTTATGACAATTTTTTATATTGCAGGACAGATAACCTGCACCTTTCAGAGCCTCCTTGCACAGTTTTCTGCAAAAGCTTACCAAATTAGTATCTTTGCAGGAGCTACGGCCATAGCAGGGAATCTAAATATCTAAGTTTCTCTCTAATTACAGGTGTTGGCCTTGTCGTATAATTGTAGCCAACTTCTGCTGTTTGAATGCCTTGATTTCTAGTTTTAAATAAATGTGATTTTCGAGTTCCAACATAGTAGGATTTATGCGAAGCGTCACCCATTTGCTATATGGGCCGAAAGATAGTCGCAAGATGATCCTAATTTTGTGCCGAAACATGTTTTCTCATTGATTCGTTTATTTCCCAACTAGACTATCAAACAAACAAAACTATCAAATCCCATTGTACCACAAGTTTCGTCATTTACAAACCACCGCTTGATGAGGCTAATAAAACGGGCTGGTGCAAACTTTTGGCAGAATGTATTATCAAACTTTTTTTTTTTTACTAAAATGTTGACAATTCAGAAGCACTCTACGGTACATTCTGCAGCCAAAGTTATATAAGTTCCTACGAGCCCCTCGCCATGACTGTCCTGCTCATGTAATTTCAAGTCGCTGGACTTTTTCCCATGAAATATTTTGAAGATGAAAATCTATAGGGTTATTTATTCCATATTAGTTTAGTTTCATCTATTCGTCCCCTGTAAAGAAATCCCCAAGTCTGACGTTATAATTAAAGGAACGCGACAAGCTTATAATGTGATGTTTATTTTATGCATATTCAATATATGTTTATCACAGTTTTAAATTGATACAGAAAAATCGGGTGACTCTATATATTTAGAATATCGTTTTTCTTTTTGTACATATAAAGGATTTTTTAAAGAAAGCTATCCATTGACCGTAATGCTTTCCCAAATGTGTTTCTATGTAGGTATTTAAAACTTCTCCGAATTCGGGGAACTGTATTCAGGTGAGGAAACACTGAAACTGAAAAATTAGGGTTAACACAATGTTGCCAAATTAACATCGTTATTGAGTCGGTAATGAAATACAATTCTTTATATTTGTATCTATCACATTCATACTATATTTATCTAAATGTTTAAGCGAAGCATATACACTTTGAAGAGTGTAGTTGCCACACATACTTTTAAGGTAGACCTTTTCTTAGGTAATTCTCGAGTAGGTACAGAGATGTTTGCTACTCTTAGAATGTTGCGTGTATATTCATAAGCCAGCACCTGGACCTGTTTAATTTGGCCTATTACGAGGCTTCGGGGTTCGTTTAAGCGTCGAGTCACAGCATAAGCACACGCATCTAATGTATGACGGGACCTGTTAGGTGATTTCTCTTTGCGCATTTAGTAATTCAAGTCTTATCCTATCCGGCTGGATGAGATTTCGCTAGAGCATTGCGCAAAGGGGAAATATATTAGCACGTTATGACAACTTTGATGCCTTACCATTTCGAGTATGCGGACACGTATGTGCAGTGGCAAAGGTTTCCCATTCGAGAATGCACCGCCTAGCTGATTAACACCATCATTGGCGGATGGATAGAGGTTGCCTGTATGCCGAGTTAGATGCATAAGCGATGTTAAATTTTGTTTGATAAGCCAACTTTCGGTAAACAGATTTAGAAATGGCTGCAATTTTGATTTGCTTTGACACAGTGACCTGGTCTATATTTAAATTGATAGCCATTTGAAGTAGTCTTAAAAAGTGTGTAACTGAAGGTTAATTCAAATGTCAAGTTCCTATTCAAATTTGAAAGCAACTTTTGTACGACCCCTTGATTAACTTCGATCTAAAAACAGTAAAGTCCCCAATAACGACATTTCAGCATATTGCTTAGATTCGCCGAGGCTCTTAATGGGTCTCTCGGAGCCTTTCATTCCGGGCTTTGTGGCACTTCGAACCGTCCACAGGGTTCCTTGCTGTCAGGACTCATCAAATAATCTGTGCGGTCTGTTTGTATAGAAGGAAAATACCACTCAAATGCCTTTTATGGCCTTAGATACCGGTTCGAAGTTTTTCCTTATCTCGAGAAACTATATATATATACTTGGTTTGGCGTATGTCTTGCTTTTCAAGAAATAGGTATATGAGCTGACAGGGTCATTGAATCGATTAAGCATTAACGCTTTGGAAAGGTAAAAATTAGTTTTAGGCCAGAATTTAGGCCGGAAGGAAAAGCGGTTTCAATACATTGCAGTTCTCGCAACGAGGCCGCGTTACATTGAACACTTCTCGGAAGGTACTTACATTAACTTAATGGTGCCACGCTCAAAATGTGTAATCAAATTAATGAAATTAGTTCTACTAAATTTATTTGGTAAAGAATATTCATGAGAAATATTTGAAGGACCCGGTTACGCCACTGTAGAAATTACTATGACAACACTTGACCAAGGTACATACGGCATGGTCTTTCTTCAAAAATACCTTTAAATATCCCATATCTATAAAAGCTAATAGTGTTTTGGCAATTATATACAGTAACATCCCGTTGGAAAGTTCGTGAAGATCAATTGCCTGTGCCAAGTACCTAGCTGTCGCGGCACGTGTAGCGAAATACACGGCGACTTAAAATCAAGACACCAGGGAACCTGGTTCATCACGGTGTAAGTTAAGTCAGGACAGTTTCACAGACTTCTTACTAAAACTAATAAAAATAATATTTAATGGCAGCGGTAGGTCGACTATTGCCGAGGGGTGCGCTCATATTCACAGCTAGCCCAGAAAATAATATGCATAGACTTTCATCGCGTATGCATCCTCTAAGTGTTATAATATACATAGAATGTTTACTTTATATTCGTAAAAAAAAAACCCGACATATTTCTTATTCCAGGTTTCTTTCTCTAGATTGCTTTTTCATTAGATTTGTTAGTCTCGTCACTTTCCCACATTTTCCCGCCTAAGAAAAGTGCATCATCATTTTATACTCACAACTAAAATGGTTAAAATTTTGAAGCAAGTTGCTCGGAGATAGCATCACTGTAACTAGGTCTTCTGTCGCTATGGAAAACTGGACTGAAGTTCCTGAACCACTCACCGCTATAATAATAAAATTAAAAGCTCGTTGGAGTAAGAATGGATTTCTCATATCCAATAGGTAGTTAACTCGAATCAACTAAAAACACTTACTTCTTTTCCTTTGGTACTCATATAATAAAAGTAAAACTAAAATAGCTTTAGAAATGATTAAACATTATCTCATGTCTGATCGCGTAAAAACGCCAGTACAGACTCAAGTTCAAACTCAAGGAGAAGGATTACACTCTCGCAGCGAATTTTCTTATTTAAACCAACAAAGACATATTAGTTACACACTTGTGATTGTCTGTTATATATTTGGTAACGCAATAATTTTTATTAAACTAAAACATGAGCGTAATATAGTTATGATGATATTGTACGATGATGGGTTTATACGCCGTAAACCAAATCTCGATATTCATCATGGCATTTACACCCCAAAAAAATGCTGTTCGTGGTTTCACAACGATGAAGTTGGAGGTTTTTGGCCCTATCCTATGGTAACCCGTTTCGACAGAGGATTCTCGAAAAGCGTGATACTTAAATTTTAGTTCAAGAATCAACGCCTGTTGTAGGACACGCGAGCATTCTTCCACAAATTGTGATAGAGTTTCATCGTTATTGATATAATTGTATTGAATGATATCAATGAAGCTAATACACAGACTCGAACTAGAACCTCTTGCCATTCTCCGAGCAAGTTGATTGAAAATATCAGAAATTAGTGACAAACCTGTTAGTTGATATACTAAAGCAACATGAGCTATTTTAAGCTAACTACTTGAGGCTAGATCTAAGATGTATAGTTACCATTGAAACTTCACTCGAATGGCGGAACCTTCACCATTTAAGTGAACAGGATACCGTTGCTTAAACTCGAGCTTCGCCGGATAATTGTTTCTTGAGCATGCAGTGAAGCAGCCGCACTATCACTACGCAATAGTAGCATACACTTTGAATCAGGCATTACTAGAAAGTGTATCCAATTATTTTGAAGTTCGTCAAAGAATTTTTTACGTTTTTACTAGTGGAATCAATAAAGTTACCTTCGTTCTGGCTAAGACCTTCATCAGCATCGGGCACACACTCTGGTGGTAGCGTGAAAGCTGATCCCGGAAAAACTTGTCGCAACTCCTGAAGATCCATTGTCGTTCAATGACAACGTTTTCCCGAGACCGTGTTGAGGACAAACGCGAATGTCACTAACAATCGACCAGCTCACTTGACTTCATTTACTGCTAAGGACGTTCAAGTGGGAGCGTGCCCGTTTTGAGGACTACCACTTGATCGTCGGATCAATGATCTTGTGTACGAGCCAAACCATCTGTGCCAAGAACTCTTAACAGCTCCGTGTGTGTCTTTGATCAGGGATGCGCATGACCATGTGAATACGTCACAGCAGTCGGCAAGTGGCAGTTAGGCCCGCCCTTGTGAAGATTTTACCTCAGCTGCCGCTTCATACAGTGGGATGGAGACGTCAGAATGGAGGACAGCTGCCGCGGCTGTTTTCTATTGTGGGGCCGCCTTTTTTCATTGATGAGCAACGACTGAACGTCGGTTACGTCCCTCACCCGGCCGTTAGTCCGGGGCCAACCAGCGAGCCTTGAACTCGGAAGCCACACCCATCGACCTCATGTTCACATCAGCTACATCAGCTGACATTGGGAGGTCGAGCAGCTGCACCTGTTCACTCCGGAGGCTGCATCGATAGCACGAGATTGCAGTTGAGCTCCAACGAGGGATTTTGTTGCTCCGCTGTGAGAAAGACTTGTAGCCACCGCTATCACCACCATTACACCCACAGACTGTCCTCCCTGCCTTCAGCCATCTCCGCATGATTAGTCCCGATTCAGTCTCGTTCTCTCTTCTCTCTCTATTTCGCTGATAAAAGACTTGCGTATCCTGTTGCTCTTTACCGCTGTCTGATTTTCTTAGTGTCTTCGAACCAATCCTCATAAATCCCCCACCAGGTACCTCCTACCGTTGTCCTGCACGCGGTAGACGCACAGTGAGGAACGACCTGACTGGCCGAACGAGTTACCGTGAGGATTGAGGCCAATCTGCCTAAGCAGTTCCTTGCAACATGCAATTGCCTCGTTTTGTTGGTGTCGCTTGCTAGTCATTGAGTAGACGACATGGGCCAACCACTTCATTGGATTGTAGAAATGGCTTAAGGAGGACCTCTCACCGAGGTCGACGGAAATCCCATCCAGCTGAAGCGTAGTGCGAAACTACACAGTTTGGACGAGCCTTTCAGGAAATATACAGAAGAACCGCTCGTATACATGTAATGGAAAAAGATTGGCAAAGGGGAAAATAGGGCTGAAAGAAAGGAGCAAAAATTAGAAGAAACACGTTGTGATGAAACAGCAGCTATTTGTGGCCGGACGCAAGTCTAACTGGAGGTCAATGAGGTGCTTTGGTATTACACATCCTGCTTAAGAGAAAGCAAAACACAATATTAGCACCTGTGATTTCATTAGTTTGCTTTTTTTCTTTGGATACTTAGTGCAGTATAGTATGGTATTCAATTAAATTAAGCAGCTAAGAATACGAAACACAGTGCCGTTGTAAGCTGCGATTATGATGTTCAGATAGAGAAGGGACACAGTGCTTGTTTACTAAATATGGCGTGCACACAAATATCAGTCACCTAAAGCAATGTTTAATGGCATTACGATATGAAAAAACCTTAAAATTCACTATTGAAAAAGCAATTAATATACCTTAATAAGAAACGCTGGTTTAGGCTTCATGTATTCGTCAGTGAACCATCTCTACCATTTTAGAAAAAGTATCGTATACTACTGCTGCTCCCGTAGGCAAGTTTAATCTATATAGGAGATGAAATATAGAAGCCTAAGTCAAGTTAAAGCAGGGACTAGGTAATATTGATACATTGTTTTTCAATCAGTCTTATAGCACAATGCCGTCATTGCGATTAATTTATTCTTGCAATCTGACCAAGACTAGGTATGTCCATAAAATAAATTTATAAAATCTAGAATTTAATTTTCGATGCTTTCTAGCTTCGTCAGTCAAATAAACATGTTTGGCGCATTAAAGTGTACTTATTAGTAATTAGGAGCGTCTAGTCAAACCCGCACCACTTTACTGCCACTATAAGGCACTTCAAAGAGGCCGGATGAATCGTTTTATAACTAGTGATCTATCTTGTATTCTACTGCATTATCTTTAGGCCTGTGACATATCACATGACCATTTGAGGATCAAGTGTGCCTTAAGCAAATATAAGGATACAGCAAAGGATATTGGAAAACCTGAGCTTTGGTCACAATTCTTCGCCTCATATCTAACATCCGTTCCCTATTCGCGTTCCGTAGCATCTGCGGCTTTCTCACACAAATCCGCCGAAAAACCTTATCCGGCTGAAGTTTGTCAGGAAAAAGATCTTGATCAAGGTTATTCTTTGAGCGAGTTGCCTGCCAGTTTGCTTACTGCAAGTGTTAACAACACTGAGACGCAGGACCAAGCTCGTAAAGTGTGATCCTGCTCACGAAGGCACATTTGCGCAGACTAAGGTTCCCACGCTCCCATTTCCTAATGCCAATCCTGTAGCGAGTTCGTATATTGTTATACTACATAGTGTAGTTGTCGTTACAACCGCTAGTTTCCTCTCTCCTTGTCGTCTTTCTTCAGCAAAGAAAAAAAGAAGCTTTGCCCTCGGCTCGAGCGAGTGAGCTCTAGTCGGCAGCAAAGCTCCTTTTGCGGAAACGCGACCGCAATTCAATCTTACCTCAGCTTACTGCCTGAACTTCCTTTCGAATTGCGTCGACCTTTACGCTGCTTCATCTTTTCCTCGTACAGGACGCTAGAAGTTTTACTTTCGACGGCCCGATATTTGTCCCCACAACTTCGTACTTGTCTTACACAAAGTAGGCAGAGAGATTCACACGATTTTTCCCAGCTCAAATCAATATATACTTAGAAGGCGGGTAGCAGACGTAGTCACGTTTGGGGCGGGTCCTCGCAGCGAAACTCCGCCCAGTGGATCCTGCTGTACAGCAAGAATACTGCACAGAGTGGCAAACATTCAGCCCTAGTGGGGTAATTAGAAGAAAAAAATAAGCGATCGGTATAATCAATGTATATTAATTTGCAATGCAATTCAAGCATTAGATAAAATTATTTCATAAATGTTGTGAAAAACAGGCTTATTGATTATGTTCATCTATCAAAAAATAGTTGCAATTTGAACTAGAGGATACGATGCTTTCTAAGACTTACTCAATTGCAAGCTTTCATTGTCGAAAATTCGTTTAGCATAAATCCTATCCAAAGTTTTTCCTGAAAATGTGACGTCCAACTTTGAATAGCTTTAGACACGGGCGTATCCCTTAGTTCGAGAAATGACAAGGAAATCTAGTAATATACACACTGTTCCTAAAAGACAACTCTACCGCATTAAGGCTGGCTTATTCATGCCACATTTATGGTGACCTTCCTTAGTGACTGTAAAGCCACTGATCACGAGACCGTAATGCGCACTCCTCGATAATCGAAAAAGACGCTGGAAGGAAGTTCGGTTTTTGGACCTGGACCTTTCAGCCTGCTCCGATCTAAGCTCATCTTAAAAATGTAAGTTAGAAGATTGTGTCTTTATCGTTACATTATACTCGCATACCCATATTTCATTACATGTAATGACACGTTAGAGCAGTTGAAAATCCTTGTGAAGTGCGTCAAGTTGTCAACAAACCGTGTTTACGCTGAACAATGTGACGTGTGTGAGATCGCTAACTGTGTTGCAAATAGAACGAAATCAAACGTTCGTTTGATTTCGTTCTAAACACAGAGCATGATTCGTATCTTTTGCTGCAAGGCAGTCAATATATTACGCATGCCCTAGTATAGCATGTACAGTGGCTGAGTTTGGCTATCCCAAGCCCAAATTCATAAAACAGTCCTGAGATATTTCATTCCTCCTGTGTATCCGCAAATACCCTTCAATTTAGTAATAGAACTTTCATGTCTAATAATGGCCAAATTTAAGTTTTTTGTTTCATCAGTCTATTTAGTTTGTGAAAACAGACTACTTTCAAAGCTAATTTCCAGCCCCAGTTCCGTTAGCATGAACTTAGTTGCATGTGCTAGGTTCGTATCATTAGGAATTGGCAGGTGTTTGTCAAACCTGGAGCTACCTAAAATGGAATATAAATAATTAATCAATTAGTTTAATTTAAATAATTAACGCTGCAACACAATGTAGTTTCTGGCGCATGTTGAAACAGCTCTTAACTTTTTTATTATTTTTTGTTGCTTTAAAATAATAGACAAACTCCCATCATTTTTCTTCCATGTACCCTCTTATTAAAAGTAAAAGTGGCCATGGTTGAATAATTCATAGTAATTAGTTTGTAAGGAAATCCTTTTTTGCTTGTCCCTTGTTTCCCTGCTCGATACTTCAGCGCTAGCAATTATTATGAATACTTGTTACTTTATTAATGTCAAATTATGTACATCAATCGTGTATTCAGCGGCAATGTGCACGTGTGTTGTGCAGAACCGTTTATTAGTATTGTCCTTATTACTATAATCATCTTCCATGATTTCCTTTCTGTCTGCCACTTTCAAACGCAGGTGACAGCAAACTTCAAAAAACATTTCCTTAGTAATTCCTTAGTAGCATCAATGAGTTTTGCACCGAAAATCTTATAATCTACCTGATGCCTAACTTTATAGACAAGATTCATATATTTATTTAACATTTGTTATAGATCCGCAATACGATAACTTTGTTTAAACTGTCTAGGTAATCTAACACAAAGAGTAGTAGGCCTTGTGATCGACATACTTCTTTCTACTGTCTGCTCGTTACTTCAATTACGTCTCGTTGCTGTTTCGTACTCGCACGTACTATTTTTGAGTCTTCATTTCGTTTAGCATTTCAGTGATGCGGGTAATCTTGCGCGAGTTAGCTCATGGTCCAATAACGTTGTTATATGCTAAGTTAGCGTATCGCAAGGTGTTATATGTCTGTTCTTTGATCCTGAAAGAGGAAGCAGTAGATACCCTGAACAGGTGAGCTGCAGCTCTAGGTATCACATATATTATTCACTCTAAATTTCTAAAATGTATGATATCTAAGCATAGTAGTGTATTTATTGACAAAAATTACCTAACAACTTTTACGGCTGTTCGTGTACGCCAGTTAAAGTTTCCTCTAAGAAAATTTAATTTACGTTAGCGATTTGAAGTCGGTTCTGTTTTACTCTCTTTTCGTAGCGGTGGCGCCACCAACAGCGCCCTCACTGCGACAGCGCATGCGTTTCTAAATTGAATCTCTAATGACTTCAATTGAATAGCTTACTTTGGTCGCTTAATAAACGGGTTACCTTTGCGAACTGATGAGAAGAATACGCCAAAGTCGAACGTTTTCCTTCCAGTCATTCTACCGTATTCTTTTCGATATTTTAAAGTGTTATTATCAGTAAGTATTCAATGTTCAGAGTATATTTTTATTTATGTGGAAGATCAGTTAAACTGGTTGCATTCACCTCGAACTAGTATGCCCAGTTACCGTGGAGTGCGATTTCTATAGTTAGGAATAAGTTCTACGGCAAATTGCATTTTCACTGCTTTATTGGCTGTTCGGCTAGAACAAAATATCGTATACAATGGACAGATTTAAGTGTGACGCACACGATTCTACATCTCCTCCACTTGTTTGTGAAAAACTATATATATATATATATATATATATATATACAAAAGTATATATAACAAAAACACCATTATCGACAGAAATTAAGTAGTATCTGAGAATTCTTAAAGTGCGCTCCGTACACATAAAAAGCATGAACATAAATCCATAATATGTACAACATCTGTTATACGCTTGAATTCTACTTACTATCCATGAAGCATCATAAAAAACACAACCTATCCTCAGTCGAATTATGTGCTAGCTGCAGCGTTCAGTTTTTTTAGCAACATTTACTAAGCAACTACATTGCACAAAAACCTTGCCTGTCCTAAAATCTCTGTCTTAAACCTTAAAAAACCTTATTTGATCCTTATACTCTACCTTTAACTGTGAACCCTCATGGCGCTAACAGCGTTTCGCCGTAGCGCGTTCTTTCTTTTTACCGCTGATCGTAGTCCACTTGTGCTTCAAGCACCCCTCACTCGCTACCTCAATCGCTACAGGTGCCGTTTCGCAATTCGTTAGTCTTTTCACCCTTGCCCTCCTCCATCGCTAAGCGAGGGATTCATTCTCGCACGTTCGGTATGGGTCATGTCGTCTGTTTGTTTTTAAAACGTCTTACTTTAAGCTCGGTGTCTTGGTCAACGCTTTCAGCTGGCTTATTCGTCGCCCAACTGCCCGCAGCCAACAGCTACCCTCTCAACACCAACAGCAGCAATAGCGGCTAACTATCTCTGTCGTGGTATTTTTGCGTTTAGCGTGCGTTTTACTTTTCGGATGCTCGAATTGTCATTCATCGTTCGGTCATTGCGATCAGCGTTGCTTCATCTGCCCACTAATTATACTGGATATTACTTTTATCCGTTACATCTGTATCTATCCGTGCGTGTCTATCCGAGATTGCGACGATTTGTCGGATCGCTGATTCTTCGAGGACTGTTGTCGTATCGAACAGAAGTCTGGGAGATTGCATATTGCCACTTGGATACGAGCAAGTCCGTAAAATCTTGGAAAGTCCGTCACAGTTTTGTAAGTTCCGTTATATTCACGACGACTCAGAAAAAAAGTTGATTGATCCCTTCTTTGAGTGTTCTGTGAGACCATCGAGCAGGCAAGAAATGGCTCTTGTCGGTGCACCCTCGAGGTAAGTTCAGTAAATACAGTTTTTTTTATCCTGACGTAGTTTCTCTTATTCAATTACTCTATTTCTCTTATCCAACACGGTACATATATATATATATATCTATATATATATATATAGATATATATATATATAGATATATATATATATATATGTACCGTGTTTGCTAACCCACCTAACATATTGTTTTGTTTGCGTATACGGATAGTTTATAATTGCAACAATAACTATATTGTTGTTGCTAGAAGCTCATTGAATCAATAAGTGTGAAACTGCCGGGGCGATACGATTAATTGAGAGCATTTTTTACCGTTACCGAGAACCTATGCTCCGCCACAGATCATGACTTGTCTGTGATCAGTGCAAGCGCATTGTGAATAGCTGATACGGGTCAATCTGTGATGTTCTTCCAGCTGGAAAAGATCTCTATGTCGTCGGTGTTTATGCCCATCAAATATCTACGGCTTATTTTTTGAAAAAATGCATTGCAGAATTAATCGCAGTGATACCAGATTGACCGTGGAAAGCATCACTTTTAGCAGCAACTTGACGACTCCTTTAATTTTTCTGAAGGCTCTCAGAAACTTGCTTGCGCGGACCTGTCTCGCCAGACAGATCAAATACTGCCTGTAAGATGTTTTCAGTTAGTTTACAAAAATTATGCCGCAAAAGTCGAATAGTCGAATAGAATAGAATAGAATAGGATAAACAAAATAAATGGGAATATTATTTCATTAAATATTCGTGCTTTTCCGTACAGCATATGAAAAACTTGATAAGGAACCCAAATATGTATTTCTAGTAGAAAAAATATCCGTCTATGACATTTATATTGCATGTTTCTCCTTGTTTCGCGTTTTTATCGTAAACAAGTGTAATTTCATAATAAAAATATAGAAAAATTCATATTACTTATTAATGCTGGCGTATTTTTTTTATAATGCTCGTAGAAGCTTTAATCAACTCGTGTTAGCATTCCGAATCTCAAATGTATTAAGTCGTAGATTTCATAGACAAACAATTACCTTAACGAGACGCGTCAATTTTTGAAATTCTGAAACAACAAAATTTATCCTAGACTAAGGACAACACATGTTACTTGAACACGGTGAGGTATGTTGAGTCATGTATTGCGCATAATCGCTCCGCCAGAACAGCAGCAAATGTGCTGAGCTGGCATTGCGATGTTTTGAACAGCTGTTTCGAGACTCAGACGAAGAATAGATCAACTAAAAGTACTACAGAACTTAGTACTTTTAAAATACGATCATAACCTAGACAATAAATGCTAGTTGTGCAAGAAATGTTAAGTAATATAGTTATCTATATTATATAATATCTAATTAATATATATGTTCACAAACACCACTCATCCAATGGACAGTGCCTGGTATAGCTTAGTTGGCCTTTGTTTAGGTTTATTCTGCTGCTTTCGCAATGATATATGATCAGTATTTCAGTTATCATTAAGTCTGACAGACAAATCTACATAACTCTAAAGGCTTAGCATGAATTCAAAAATGCCAGTGGACGCTATCTATGAACGCTTATTAACGAAAAAAGTAATTTTGGTAGCGTTTAGTAAAACGGACAAAGCTCCAAATTATATGATTTTAATTAGCACTACTTCATACGATTGTAGCTACATTTTAGTTATTTCATTGTTATTAACGATAATTTATGTTGCTCACTCGTTATATTACCACAGATATATTCACTTGTGGCAAACACTCAGAGCTTCGCTGTCTCGATAAGAATAAAAGATGGCAAATGAAACGCATCTTAAATTTTGATTTAGTGAACCAATAAGTCTCATAACTTAGCATAACTAGTATAGGCTCTGATAAGTAATACGAATGAATCCTGAGACACACAAGTATCCTATATTAAATGATCCTTACGATAACTGATGGAGCCCATTATAGTAGCAAAATAAAAATGTGCGTCTATTGCGGCTGTATAAGTGCCGTATAAGAAACGTGATCAATTGCTCGACTGGAAGTTATGTATGTGCTATTCTTGCATTTTTAAGGGGAAATAATTCATCCTTAGCTAGAAAGTGACAGTCAACAGGAGATGGCCCTAAGTAAAATGCAAGCTTTTCAAAATGTGTTGCTATTCTTAATTGTGATGTTCAACTTGTTTAAATATTTCCACAATGACTGGGCACCATGTTGTTTTTACGACGAAAGGTGTTCCAGAAAAGGCACATTCTTTAGCAGACCTAGCGCTTCATATAAAAGCTATTCATTCCTATGTTTCCACGTATACAGTACAAGAAAAGTAATTTAATTAATAATTAATTGAATGATTGTAACTTCCTTTACATAATCATGGTATATAATATTTACGAATTACGTGTGTTACATGTTACAGGTTTTCTGTGCTAAAGATGGATGTCAGTGATCCACGCGAACGCAAGAAGCCCCAAAGTAACGTGAATAACATTGGCAGTAACAACAAAAACACTAACGCCAGTGCAAAAAATAAACAGCAGCACCAGAACAAAAAAAATAAGAAAAAGGAAAGCAATAATAACAATAAGAAGAAGGTAAATTAATGGCAAATGCACCGATTGTTTACTTTAGTGCCAATTCTTATAGGACGTAGGTTTTTACCTGCCTTAGTTCCTTATGTTCGAGGGCAAATAGAATATAATTATCGCACTACTGGCTTAAGTCTCTCTTTGTTTTTTATTTACTATTAAATCACCCTTATTAAGATACATTGGATATGTCATGTATATATACGCTTGAACGGCGAAACTATTTGGTTAGATAGTAAGGACGAAAATCGATATGATTCGCTGGTGAAAAAAATTATCGGTTATAAGGATGCCGAGAATTAGCAATAATCCCAATAATAAGATTGAACTGTTTCACCCGATTGTTACATTTTCATAACCAAATAAGCGCCTATAACATTACAGAGCCAGCAAGGCGCTGTCGGTGGGGCTGGCAGTGGAGAGCAAGAAAAATTTAACCAATGGAAAAAACGTGATGAAGAACTGGTAGATGACCTATTTGAGAAAGAACTTCAAGAAGCACTCTTGCAGAGCCGGCTTGAGCAGGAAGGTCAAAAACAAGTGAGACTCTATAATTTATAGCAAAGTTTAATAAATTATATCTGTATTCTAATTTCGTCGTGAAATATAGTGCACAGGACGAACGGAAGTTGATTTTTATGAACATCTTACTTAATTACGTCAAACTTCGTGGAAAAAGCAATTAGTGTACTGACTTTGAGGCGCACCAAAAATAAAGATTCATGTAAAATTAATGGTTACTAAAAATAATTCAGCGGTTTATTAAAGGTAAAATCGCTTCTGAAAAAGCGATTTTTGTATACAATTTTGTAAACAATTCATCATTGAATCAGTCAAATAACCTGATGACAAACTCTGCTTTCGCTACGTTTATATTAGCAACCTTCGCCAGGCCCAACCGTAAACGGAGATCAGGGCCTTGCTAACCGCAGAAGTCGAGTAACCTTATCTCTAGCAGAGTTTCATGAAAAATTCGCAGAAGAACCCGCTGCATTACAGCCATCCCGGGAGCCACTGTCAAAGGTTAGTAA
Organism: Varroa jacobsoni; assembly: GCF_002532875.2. Taxonomy (NCBI): domain Eukaryota; kingdom Metazoa; phylum Arthropoda; class Arachnida; order Mesostigmata; family Varroidae; genus Varroa; species Varroa jacobsoni. The sequence goes on from NW_019214107.1 coordinate 89,863, forward strand.
ACTATTTTGCCAGTTTCGTATGCATGTTTAAGACTTCACAGAAAAATCGCGTTTTTCAAACTTGAGCTCAAGTGAATTGAGTATCATCAAATCTGACGACATGGTGTTCTTTGAGGGTTCCTATATCTATATCTTTTTTCAGGCTTTGCGCAAGTACGGCAAAATTTTTAAGAATAACTCGTTAACACTCCTGTGCATACCTTGGCTTACCGTCGTTGCCTATCAACTCTATATTCCGTAAATATAAATAAATAAAATTTAATTCATCAGTGGATCCAAAATGACACCGTAGTCTGCCGCAAATGTCCCAATAGTCGACCTTTGACCAATTTAACTAATTTAACTAGAGTTTTGTTTCGTTCTGTAAAAGGCATAGGTAACTGGTCCCTTCAAGGATATTCGAAGACTCGAAACGTTGGCATGACTAAATTAACTACATTATTTGCATTATCGTTGTTATCGCTGCTAATCTTTATAGCTATGTAATAAACCATCAACAAAATTGTTATATATATGTTTGCTCATTTTTTGCGTTCGATGTGGTAGATAACTAGAGATTTTTTTGCTGTTAGCCTCTGTTGTGCCATTTTTTAGATGATAACTAATGCTTTTTATTTATTAATGTTAAACACGTGCCGAAGCAGCTGTTGGCTCAGATGAAGCAGCAAGAAGAGGAAGAGCAGGCCCTTCGAAGACAGGCGGCACGAGAGGCAGCTGCAATCCTGACTAGGGAAAAAGTTGCCGACGAGGTACGGGAACGAGCGCAACAACCGCGCGTTGTTCCTCAGGAAGAGTATGATCGAATGCTTGAAATGAAGAAAAAACAAATTGAGCACATGGCCAAGGTATTAAACCAGACACACAAAGAGATGGCCGTACTACAAGAGCAGAATGCAGACCTCGAGTTCATGGTGTCCAAGGGTTGGTTTCCGCCAAATTCTTTGCTAAATTATGTGCAGTAAAACCTTCAAATTCTCTTAGGATTATCTCTGTACTGAGAACTGGCTGATACTGTGTATTATTTGGAGCAATTTCACTTGCACATCTGTAGATTAAAGTAACAATAAATCACTTAATATATATTTTCCGTTAATAGATACATTCAAATAGCAGCAACATTGAAGGAACAATGCAGACCTTTATTGTTACTTATTTTTAATAAGTTCTCAGTTTTAAATTTTTTTTATCTGTAGGTGAGATGAGAAAGAAGGTGGAGTTGATCCGCGAGGTCGAGGAGTTGAGGTTAGTTAAAGATGAGCTGACCGATCAGATCGCCCAGCTGCATGTCTCGCTCGAGCAAGAGAAGTCAAAGGTGCACCAATTAACACTTGAGCTACAGAAGAGGCGCTAGAGCATTAGTTCCAATCGTAACCATGAGCCTCTTTTTCATATCACATAGGGTTAGCCGCTTGGAACTGTCTGATATCTATTCTCTACAACGAAAACGAGCGATTATTTTATTGGCACAAGTTGGCGCCAGCGTTAACAGAGAGCTGTTGCCTAAGCCATCAAAGGACAAGTCGTTTACAGCGATCAGTAAATGTTTCAAGTGAAATCAAACGGCACAATAAGCCAAGAGGGATCCAAACGAATCTATGAGTTGTAAGATTACGGCAAACTGGCTGATTATGAAAAGTGTGGGACGAAAGTCTAAAAAATATCAATTTTGGGGAGAATATGTATAATTTTAATGTCATGTATAAAGCACAAGTATTTCCTGGGTGAAGTTTCTTATTGCATTATTTGCTAAGAATATTAGATAGTAATGAAGTTTCATTTTATTTCGAAGCAAAATTATTCATTTAATGAACGAATACCGGTAATGAATATATAAAAAGCAGCGTATAAATAACACAAAAATGTCGTAAATATTTATTTTTGCAGTGATTAT
>NW_019214108.1:0-11476 GCF_002532875.2 Varroa jacobsoni
TATATATATTGCCGCGTATGTTTTGTAATAAAAATTATGAGAACATTTTCGTTTGAAAACAACACACTTTAGAGATAGGACGCCAAAGTTTGGTTGATCGCTGAAATAACATTTTTTAAAGTTTTCTTTCGTAAAAACGTTTTAATATCTCAATCTTTGTTTATCGCTTAATCTAAATTTATCACTGGACTAAAACTTGAACTATTCCCGAGATAGGGCTGCATATATTTACAAACACCCTGCAGACGAATGGCTGTAACATGTATCGAAGTCTATTGCTATTTAAAAAATATTGTCGGTTTTCTGGATGATCAGAAATGACTTATAGGTCACAGTGAACGAGCTTCCTGCATTATGGCTAACTAGATATTGAATATTTCTATTCGTGTGCTACGTCGCGCCAACGGGTCAATGCGTCAGCTTCCTGTTTTCTGAGGTGATTCGTCTCTCGTTGAATTTTTGCCTGCTTAAATTAAGTTCTAAACACGTAATTAGTTTTTAACTGTACCTCAGTCGAAAGGAGTGCGCTCAAAGAGGTAACAGAGACATATTTACCACTGCCGAAATTCTGGAACATTTTGTTGTTGATAAATGCATTGATACATACAGTAGGAAAATCATCACTAGCTCAACTAACGACGTTCTTCTGCAACACGTGCAAACCTGTTTTTAATTAATAACGAAGCTCCTATAATCCAGCATCAGTTCGAAGGGCCTCTAGGTGATGCTGGTATATTCACATTGTAAACGTACCGGTACGTTCTCAAACCGGATTCCACCGTGGCTAGCTTTAGATTGGAAAATTCACTTTAAGTTGATAAAGTTCTTGCAAACGAGCACCTTTGAGAAGACGCTAACATACCGCAACGCAATCCGCTGACCGATGAGTACCTTAAAGCAAGAAAAAGCTGCTTACAGAAGATCGAACGAGCCGAGTGAAATAAGCTCCGATCAGGATTTTCGCTTTTCAACCCAATGTATATTGAACATGCTGATGGAGGATGAACCGGATTCTGTCTCGGCGGTAGAAGATGACAAGAAGATGGTACACTTAGGAAGAAGCAAGAAACGGCCACACTCTCTCTATCAACACCTTAAGTATCAGTCTAAGGACAGTCAGCATGATGAGGGGGCCGCGGGAACTGACGACGGGACGGTGAAAAATAGTAAGGGTCAGGACATTTCTCAACGTGGTGTTAAGCAAAAAAAGAACAAACAGGAAAATGACAGACGCGGCGGGGCGGCACAAAAGGACACTGCTAATTATGCAAGTGGCAAAAAACAAAAGAATCGTCTCAAAACGAAGTGTTCTGTCTGTTGCGAGATTTCATGAAATCTATTGTAATATGAAGTCCGGAGACTGGCATGGGATATGAGCAACGCGTACATTGCCCCTTTGCTGGTATATCGACCGTAACTTTATGACAATAATGTGCGTTACGTATCATTTAATGGAACTGTGTTTGTTCGTTGATGTATATTCGGCTTTTGTATAAAACGACACTGTATTTTGTAATGTACTCGTTATTGGAAGTAAATACTTGGTTATTGTAAATCGTCATAAGCGTATGCAGTCGGAAATTTTTATTTGGAAGAGAATAGTAGAACCTTTGGATAGTGCCGCATTCGTTTACCTGTAAAGTATTTCCAGGCTGGAGTGCGTAGACTCGATGGGTGAGCTAATCAACATTTTTATACCTATGTCCACCCCTACTACTCGTTATACTGAAATGTTAATGACATAATCTCCAGTTCACTGGGATCATGGCCCGTTAATTCGGGTGGCGCACGACATGAATATCGAAGTAAACGAAGTGCTAGCAAGGCAGCGGTTAACGTCAAGATACCTACTATTATGTGGGAGGTAATAACATCGTGTGTTAAGAGTATCATACAGATAAGATGTCGTGCTAAATTTCCCGCAACGTAGAGGAAATTTTTCTCGCCCACGCAACTGGACACGAACTACGCACTGCGAAATTCATCTGCGAACGAGTACGTTAAGTTGACGAAACGAGCTTCGTAATATTTTTTTTTTTTTAGCAGACTAGCAGATGCTTCAGGCCTGTACAGCTGTAGGACGTCGCTACGACTCTTCACCTAGGCAAAGGTTTAGGCTAATCAACTTCTGGTAGCATTTCGATTTACCAATAACGTTGTTATGAATAACGAAGTCATAAGTTCTGCTCCTTTACGGTTACCAGGTCTTCATATACGGTAGTAACAAAGGGTTGACAATATAAACATTGACGCGTAGTCTGTTTATAAACAGTTGGTATTTGGAGTAGTATTGAGGTTTAGCGGGATCCATGTTGTAACAGTGTAGTTGTCAGTGTATCAGTTTTTAAGATATGACAAAGAAGAGCAATAGTTCGATGGTCCTTCATATTTCCAAAATAGTGATCCTGGGTAAGCAAACTCAATTTACGAGTTTTCTGATTTTGTTGTCACTACATGCTCACACCAAAGCTTTCTATCTAAATTATTTTGTGAAAGATCAAAAAGAGAAGAAAATACACTTATAGACGGATGAATGCACACCACTGGTTGCTCTATACTCGGATTTTTAACCGCATATAAGCGCTCTATCGAGTCTTTGTTAACTTTTCTCAGTAGTGATTTAGCGATCACTGACAAGCAATGGCGCCCAACACTACGAACAGCGCTCTACCTAGATTTTGACGTTTCCCCTCTCATCTCTTGTATAGAACTGCTCGTCATTCGCTACTATTAAGGCCGGACCATGGTTCCACACAGTGCCACAAATTCCTGTGAGTAATCCTTTACCGCCTTCCGCTGGTACCACTGACCTCGATCCTAAACATGAGAGTTAGTGGCGGAGTGCTCTCAGACGTACCGCCGTAAGCCCTGATATGCAAACTTGTTGTTCGTGTCGGTCCCGCTAGTGCCGCGCGTAGAATACCAAGCCAGCTTCGTCATGCCCACGCGTGACCCTTCTTGAATCAGAGTATATTTGCTTGACAAATTGGATTCGCCTCCTTACGATTTCTTTCTCAAAAGCTCTTAGTGTCGAATACCCTATCACCGGCACAAGATTTTCTCGCGCGAGTTCATCTGGGTTAGACTTCACACGAACAGGGCTTCAGGTCATTGCTGAAATGATGGCAAAATTGACATCTCAAGCTAGTTTGGTATAGGTCGCAAATATTTTTGGAGAATTTTGTTGCGTGCAACTGCTTACCTGCACAGCAAGGTTATGACCTGAGTCGTTACATCGTTAGATGTCTAACATAGCCTCCACTCGCAATCTTAGTTTATCGAATTGTCCAACACATCGTTACTTAGCTTAAACTTAGAGAAAATTAACTTTTTAAGGAAAAGCTTCTTCTAAGTCCGACAAATAGTCGGCTGTTGTTGGCTACTGTTTTACAGGGTTTGTGCCTCCTTCCGGCGTCCTACGTTTTGTAGAAGAGCAGCGTAAACAAACTTGGCCGAACAGTGGTTATCGTCACGTGGTTTCATCGGGATTTCGTAACATCGAGCTGTCCTTCGCCTGGTTCGTCCGTGTAGATGATAGTTCCTACAAAAGTGAGCGAGACAAAAGGCCTAGCCTTCAGGAGAGGACTGATCTTTATAATTAGAAGCCGACAAGAATCGAGATCTTGATAATTGAGTCGTGCTGTACTGCCGCGAATACCATATCTAAATTGATTGCAACTCGGTCGTCGAGGGCATCCCCGCTGGGCGTTCGAAAGTCCTTATTTGCCGAATTTTCCTTAGGTCTTCATTCTTTGATCGTTACTAGTCCGTTTTTAGGTTCTCTTGCTGTACACTATTGAACCGAAATAGATATGCCATAATGACTAAAGAGTACTTATCACACACAAACGCTCAAATTAATTAACAGGCAATGGTAAATTCGTGCTTAACAAGTTAATCAGCTACATAATAAGCCACTTTATACAAGGCCACGTATCTGACAATATTAGAAAGCAATAACGCCAGTACTGTGATTGAGTCGTTTTACAGATCTGAGATCTTTGGCGGCACAGTTCATCGTCGGCGCTTGGTCGTTCTAGTCAGACCACTTGAAGTTCACAGGATTTTTACAGACTGACCTCCAACTGACTCTACCCGCGCCACGATATATCATTCGCATCAACCGAGAATTCCAACGACAATAGAATTCTAGCGTATACGAATTCCAGCCAACTGCTTCAGGTATTGCGTTAATCATCTCTTCAGATGACAGGTCCCAGCACGAAGGCAAGTGTGTCTACGTCCAATTTCAGGTCCGGATCATTTTACGTATCTTTGTATTTAGTAGGCGAACCCATTATGGCACCACTGTTATGGGAACATTTGTATCCGGCCTAAGGTCTAAACGTCAGATCAGCAGAGGATAGCCGAATGTTCCGTCAATAACAATCACAATATCGACGCCACAGTAGCTATAGCTTGACCTACTTAATTTAGCGGGCGCACAGTAAATAAAAAATGTTCAAGTAAAAAAGACATTTTTCGTTTTTTTAAAATAGCCTCATACACTTTTTTGGCTACGCAAGTGTTATACTTTTACAAACGCTTTGCTAGTGCCGACTCATATATACCGCTTTGGGGCAAATGATCAGAGACACATAAACACGGCCCTAGCCGTTCGTGAATGTGTATGTAGGGGTTTCTGCACGTATGTCTAGTACCATAGTTTGTTTTTTCCTGTTTTTAGGGAGTACTCGTCAGAACCGCAGACCTTGCACTAAACTCGTTATAGCGTCGATTCGCTGATTCCATGTTTAACTTAGCAGCATTGATTTAGCTCGTACATACATCGACAATTTTGCTGTGGCACTTATTTTTTGCGCCAACGAGCCCGTTACATTGTATCAGTATCTTATGCTTCTGATGCCCAATTATAGACTGTTTGGATAATAATTAACCCAACTAGAATATTATAGTGATATTGTTGTTTATCTGAATCGGCCTATTCGTATGTTCGAATTAACCAGTACAATCGATCGTATTGCGTGTATCCGGCGACCTAAGTGTATAAGCGCCCAGTATTACCGTTAAATATTGGTTTGGCGAAGAATAGATTATCTCAATTTAAGTATTTCTAGTATAAATTCATCTTCATAATATATATGTATATATATAAAATATATATATATATATATATATATATAAAACATAATCGTTCTGGATTTGCATGCGATGCTAGCATAAAGCGTATTTAGCTTAGACGACATCTCAGATAAGGACCCCAATTTTTTCCACAGGAGTCGTCATTTTATCCTTTAATGGAAACCCGTTTTCCTATAAACTTATTATGTAGAGTTCAAAAACATCTATTTAACTAATATAAACCTTTCAGAAGTTTTGCCGAATAAGTTGTTATTATTCGTTTTTTGAAAAACAGTTCAGTTGTCCAGCTGTAGCGATCTCATGGCCTTGTGCCTGTTTTTTTCACAAACTAATCTGATCCATTGATACTATACGGCCTATATAATGTAAAGTATGGTCTTAGTGTACGCCAACAGGTATTCCACTGGATTTCTACTTTTGTTTGGAAACAGTCCAGCAGTCTTGCTGCGGTTTTACTAGCCACGTTATTGACTCAATCGAAAGAAATTTATAAAAAGCTCGGTTGGAGTCTTGCACATTTGTAGTAATTTCACCGAAAGCGATATCGTACTAATTACGTTATCTCGTTACGACTAATACGTAACAGTATATTACCAGGTGTTTATGTCCCCACTACCTTTATACAGTTGCTCCGGGTAGCTTCCAGTTTCCGAATGTGACATTATTAAGTAACCATGCTTTTTCCGGTTCTTGTAACCTCGATGCGGTCTTATTTTTCTATTTTATTTAATTTGTTCGCAACTTTTACATCAGTCCGCTTTACAAATCACTATTTTCGCAAAAGTCGCCATTTTATTGTGTAACGTTATTTTTTTTGTTCAAAAATCAAATTTTGTGCCAACTTTATACAAATTCAAAAGAAATAAATAATCGTTCCCAAAGTCATAATCGGTGTCCATTAAATGCTGCCCAAAAAAGCTGTGCTTAAATTAGGTTTCAGGCTGATAGGCAAACATAGACTATCGTACCGGAGGGGTTATATAGCTTTTATGGCTAATAAATACAAGAATGTACCGTTTGCTACAGTTTCTACGTCTCGAATGTATACAAACACTTGGCGATCAGCTCTATTTGCAACCACCGAGCTTTGACAGCGCCTCCAGCACCAACAACATCAATAGTAGGAAAACCATAAAAACAACATAAATTTATGATCAGATAACTCCACAGATCGCCGCCGCTACCCTTGTCAAAAATGGAAGCCCCTACCAACCTGCTGACTTCGTTTGAATCTTTAACCGACGAGAAGTTCTGCTGAGTTCATTTAAGGTCACTTGGTAACACCGTAAGATACCCCAGTCTCATTTTCAGCTTCATGAGGTCGAAGAAATTTTTCAAAGACCCTTGATTTCACGGTAGGGAATGTGTGGAAAAAAACTCCTTTTTGGTTGATATAATTCATATGTTGTTTGGTTACTTGATTTGTAAACTGAGTTGCGCTATCTAAAATCAAGGCTTTAGAATTAGCTAGGCGGACGAGTATATCTTCTGGCGTCCGTGTTGTCAAAGAGGGTAAAGTCATATAAACCTACCTATAGTTAAAAACAATCGATGTTCCGAAACGTAAAACAATATATTTGTATACCAAAAGAAAATCCATTATGTAATTTAAAAAAAAAATCATTATGTAATCATAATTAGATAGCGTGGAATAGGCCTGCTGCACTTTGTTCCTGGAAAATGCTAATTAAGTATGGCGAGTAAGTTGACCGATATAATACCATAAAATGGGGCTATGCGGACCACTAACGATTTTGTGTAAAGAAGCCACTAATTCAGTTAAAATTGAATGAAAAATATTTTCATCCTAGATAGGACCGTGATTATATATATATATATATATATATTTTTTTTTTCATTTACTGCTAAGTCAGCCAGGCTGGACCTCATGATTGAGCTACTCTACGTAGGTTCACAAGAGCCTTGAATGTACAGTGTGCAGCCGGGTGCATACGGTTCTTCATAGTTATGCATAAATCCGCTACAAATAATTATTCATTGGATCGTGATTGTCGGCACTGTGGTGACAGTATTGTTCTATCTGATCTATAATTTACAAAGACAAGCATACATGTTGCTGACAACAACAGCGAGTGACGCAACAAAGTGGGTTGTACTTTGAGGTAACTTAGTTTTACCAGTTTCGCTTGTAAGAACAGCATCGATGGCATGCATCTGGTTTCATTTACGCTTACAATACAGTGACCCACATAGCCCTATGTTACCCCGGCCCACATAGTTACCAATGGTATGTTCTTATGAAACGTAAGATGCTTTCAGTTTGCCCTTGAAAATGTTGCGCTGGGACAGCTCTGAGACCTCCTTTGTCATTCAGAAAAGTTTGATACATGCGAAACAAGCACTAAACTGTCCCTCCTTTTAAAATTTGATCAGAAAAGTTCAGTATCCCAAATTCCACCAAATATTTGACCCGTGTATATCTGAAAAACTCAGATTCTAAATCAACATTTTCTTATTAGGAAATACAGAATATCTCATATAGACTCATTTATGTGCAAGTGTCTGTCATCTATTAGGTTGCCCAGTTTTTAGGCCATGTAAGGTAGGATAATGTCATCTTGGAGTATGCTGAATGCACTCGTCCTTATTTTTGCGCTTTAAAACCATGGGAAGCATTATGGGAGCTTCTCAACAACGTTTCGCTTGCGATTTGCATTATTGTAACATTTCGACATCGAAAGAATCAACAGTGCGCCGCGTTACGCCGCCTGCCACCCTAACTAAGCCATTCAAATACCTGAAATCACGCGAATTTCAACCTGAGAACGTGAAGGCTAAAAGCAAAGCTCGATTCTGTTCCCGTTTGTCCTAGCTGTGATGGAACGGTAATGATAAGATCCAACGTTATTGCCAGATACCGTTGCAAAGAGTCTTAACGTATCTGGCGGCTTTTGCCGTATTCCTTTCGGCCAACATCTCACAATATAAAAATCCCTCAGATATTGATTACGAGCCAGCTCGAACGATATCATTGGATACTATACGCTCAGAAAAATTCCAAATTGAGCCGGTCGAAAGCGTCTCATGGTTTTGCTGAACTACTTTTCTCACACTAGATAACTAGATTCTCGATTGAGGTATGCTACGCTTTTTTGAAATGATCACCATTAGCAAACTATTGTTTCGGCGAAAATTGTTCGAACGTTTTCATCAAGAGTTGCTAGCGCCTTCACCTTCGATAAACAGAGAATTGATCACTTTGTGGCATTATTCTCAGCATTAAACAATACCTGTGTCACTATCCGTTGTTCTTTAATGATACTCAACCAGTTCACACTCGTAGGTAGCCAAAACCTTCATGTGTATTACCAAGCGTTCCCTTCCAGAGGTCCGCCATTTTAAATCTATTCCATTTAAAAGAACGAAGACCTACGGCCAAGATAGGCTTCCTCGGTTAAACACGTCCTTCTAATGCTTCACATAAATTGACACAATGTTACCACTGGTTAACACATGATTCTTCATAAATCAATGTCGTCTCTTTAGCCGCAAGCGTAAAGTAGTAATAATGATTTGTTCATCGCGAAGAAGATAATTTTTTTCTCGTCCTCTGTATGAATTAGAATGATAGGTAACATTTTCACAACATTTTATAGGCGCACAGCTATTTTGGCTTGATTTTACCGTGAATCTCATTCAGGGCTAGAGTCACAACTTAACCAGACGAAAATGTATCAGCGTTACCAAAATCGGCCTGAAGTCGTATCTTAGTCAGGGGGTAACCCGGGAAAGTGAAAAGCGCGCGAGTAACTTGAAGAACGACGATCTGAAATGTAAGCATCGAATGGCAGGTGAAGAACTCGTTGAAAATCGCCTGCACCGCAATAAGAGCCGATGATTTAATTAGAGGCGACAGTGACTAGGAAGTGTTTCGCGTGATTGCCGTAAGCAGTGACAGGAGATTTAGCAAAGCAGTCAATTTTCCACGGCTTATTCAATGGAAGTTTCGCTACTTCGATGAAGTTGAGCAACATGTAATGTGATCCCACAGATTCACTTTGCAAGGCTATTTGTCTAAGGGACTCACTATAATTATTTGTCCCAGAGAAAGATGTATGTTCTCAGCTACTTTCGATTTTGTCAACCGTATACGAATTTGCGTATTCTTATTGTGCTACACCTATTATACGTATGGATAGTGGTCCGATGAACATGTTGGGACAAAAAAGGACTATACTACCAATAAGCTACAAGCCTTTAGCTTAGGCCATGTATTGTGTTAGACAGGCTTGAGAACCACACACCCGCTAAGAAAATCAGTTTCGTTGAATTTATCTTTTGAGACATTTATATATGCCTTGTTGTACGCTCAAGCATCGCTGCCACCATCCAGGTTCTGTCACTCCGTTCAAGAACCGGTTGTTTAATATTGGTCTAGCCATACACACGCGCTAATCGTAGCTAGGGGACGCATCAGCCAACCGCACACATTTTTTATTGGTGTTAATGATTTGGACCCACCGAGAGCCTTGACGAGGACTCTCAAAACCTTCTTAACCGAATCTTATCGAATACCGAGGGTGAATGATGAATCATGTTCCTGAGTACATTGTACTAACAGTATACGATTCTGGATGTTCTGCACTGGTGGAGTTTGTACAACAGTCTGCACAAAGTAAGAAGTTAACATGACGAAGGTGGCAATGTTTGAAAACTCGAGTAATTGACAATTTAACCTAACTAACTATCCGTCTTGATTGGCACGCGTAAATATCTATTCGTAACTATAATAAAACGGCCTTCTCTACCCAACCAGTATCTACATCGCTTTTCCACATAAGATATATAACTATTTGCGCAGCATCTGAACTAGCCTATTTTAATGACCTAGAAATTGTGGTCGTGCCTCATGTATGACATCATCAATATGGCGGCATGACCCGATAAATCGCACGCGATCAAGACTCGCATGATTCCCGTGCTGATATGAATTTTAGAGTTTTCTGCAATTTCCTGCGAATGGTTCTGGATTCCCGCATATTAACACATCAAAACAATACGTTATAGGAGCTCTCAGCGAGAACCTGCTTTGACACCGAAGTTAACGGGGAAAAGCCATAGCAAAAGAAATTATATCTCCATAGCCCTATTATTGGTAGAAGAAACTAAAACTTGTCGCACTAAACAACAAAAAGTACATAGTAAGTTTATCGAGTGTCATGGCACTCAAGGCTGCTACCACGATAATTGTAGGACTTCAATATATATGCAACACTTTTCACTACACAAAGATTTGCTTTTGCTACAGTGTATTGTAGTTTTGTCAGCTTTTCTACCAGGTTGTTGAAATGAAATCTGTTGATGGGCACCAGTGCTGTTGCTACAAGCGCGTTGGCCGGTATACAATTGTCAGGCATTGTGTTAAACAGGCATCTTTCATGCCGAGAGAACGATACCCTGACTAGCTAATGGTATATGTTTAGTGAATACTAGGAACTCTGTTTGTTGAACGTTAAGTAGATATCACGGCCTCTCACGATACGTACAGTTCGACGGAAAACTTAGATATAATAGAACAATTTTGCATTGCCGCATTTATACGAATATCCGCTTCGGCAAAATAAACACATTAAAATTTGATCATAATGAGTTATTAGATTGAAAGAAAATTCACCGCCAATATCTATTTCCAACAAAAAAAAGAGGACTAACGTCTACGGATAGTGATTAACAGCCACAATACACCTTCACGATATGATACAGCAGCCCCTGTCTTCTCTCAATTTTCCCTCGCTTCTTTCGACTACACCTTTTTTCACAGCTTTCGCAGGTTTACCCACCTTCGGACCTTTACTTTTCACAAGTTTTTTGCCCGGTGATACTAGGGCTTTCTTTTTTAATGAGGGTGTGTCCTCTTTCTTCTCTTCCGAACCTTTGGGTGCCGTTACGCCTTTCGTAATCGGCCCAAGCCCTTTCTGACCCTTAGGAATAACAGGAGGCGGAGCTGGAGGCGATTCCTTCGTACTTGCAGGCTCTATAAGTATTGCTTCTGCTGCTTCACCGGACTGGGATGAACTCTCCGTAGACACTTGGGGTGGTGAGTCAGGTGATGCCGTAATCGATTGATCGGAAGGTAACTCGCCGATGTGCGCCTTCAATGGCTCGATGAGTAATTCTGTCAGTTCAGTGGAAGCTGAAGTAGGCGACTGAGGTTGCTGTACCGACTCTATCGGTTTTGCTGGTTCGTCTAACGTTACCGGCTCCTTAGCTGGTACTTGCTCCGTTAGTACGACCTTCACCTGAGATGACGTTCCCAGTGCCGCAGGTACTGCCACCTTGGCCGACTTGGCCACCTTGGCCGACTTGGCAGACTTGGCCGACTTGGCAGACTTGGCCACCTTGGCCGACTTGG